>NW_028123206.1:0-262533 GCF_965194805.1 Balaenoptera borealis
AAGCGTGCCTCTTCGTGGAGACCGAAGGCCTCCCCAGCTCAGATTCTGGGCCCTGGAACACAGTGCTAACCGCTGCCTTCAAGGAGAGGTAGGCAAGGAATGTTTTCACGTCTCGCCTGCCTCTCAGGGCCTGTTCAGCTTGAGTGGAAAATATCCACAGCCTGCCCGAACGTCCTGCTGAGCAGCGAGTTGTACTGGAGTGTAGCAAACGCTTCCAAGTTGTCTGAGGGGAAAGAGGCCATTGCTGTGGTGTGAACGGCCTTCTCTGCCACTCTTTCGGAGCACAGTGCTCTCTGGGCAGGCAGGCTAGTTCCTAGAGCAGAAGCATTTGAACAGACGTCTGCCCTGGTACACTTCCTACATCCGCACATCGAGTGCATCTTTCCTACGCTCCAGGCACCCACACGGTGCACAGAACTCCTCCTGATGGCGAGACAGAAGACGCAACATTTCTTCTAGGGGGCTCGTGAGGGGCGAGGCCTCTTGAGGAGTTGGACCCTCGAATGCCGCTGAAACCACTGAGGTTGATTGCCACGTTATGTTAGCGACACACTGAGAGCATTTCAGGTTCATGGAACCCCGTGCAGTGCGCCACGAGAGAAGAAAACGCAGATGCTGCCTTGACAGGGTTAGATTGAATTGCCTCTGTCCCCCCTCCGGAAACTAACTTTCCCAGAGCCAGCACAGCTTCACGTCCCGAGCAACGTTTTCTGCTGTGTGCCAGGATACATGAAAGGAAACCTGGGGACGCTGGGAGACTCTGAGCTGTACGCGGCTTGCCAAAGCTTCTAGACCCTTCAGGGGTCAGTGTGGCCCTTCTGGAGAGTGACACAGCATGTTTCCTAATGGAAACCTAGTGTTACATTTCGGGGACTTTCTGCACAACCTTCCTCAGCCGCCTAGCTGGATGTCCTTGCCCAGAAGCAGCAGTTGCCAAGGAGTTCTTTCCCAGGAGCTCGTGAGACAGCATACCATGCAGAACCGCAGAGAAGGAGACCAGCCTTTCTCCGGGTTCTCAGAGGTTCGCTTTTCTGCCTTTGAGCCTCTGAACTCAGAGATCCAGTCAGCTCCCAATGATACTTTAGAACTGTAGTATTGAAGGTCTCTCTGCCATCAGCCCCCTGCTCAGCTCCCGTCTCCTAGGTGCATTCAGTGAAGTAGCATCCACTCTGCAGCCTCCCGCACCATGTTGTTTAGGAACGGCACATTTCCTCTTCGTAAAGAAATCTTTTCTTGCAGCCTGCCTGGCCCGAGCTCCTATTCCTTTTCCGAAGGCCGAGTTCGGCATAGCCCTGCAATGACCCCTTCCCTCAAGGCCGGACACATCTCTGAAAGACTATACTCCATGGGTCCCCATTCATTACATCTTACCTCCCATGAAACACAAAGGAGTTGTAGCGTGATGGGAGGAAACAACGGCCTCCTTCTCCTTCTCGGAATACCCCGTTGCCCAAGGTTACGGGCCTTGTCCAGAAGCAACAGTTGCCCAGGATTTCTTTGCTTTGAGCTCGTGAGACAGCATATCATGTAGGACCGCCGAGAAGGAGACCTGCCTCTCTCTGGTTTGGAAGAGGTTAGCTTTTCTACTCAGCCTTGGAGCACAAAGAGGTTAGCTTTTCTACTCAGCCTTGGAGCACAAAGACCCAGCCAATTCCCAAGGACAGTTTCGAAGGTTACTGGTGCAGGTCTCTCTGCGCTTAGCCCACCGTTCAGCTACAGTCTGTAAAGTGCATTCAGGGAAGAGCAAGAAAGTCTCCAACGCCCCGCGTCTTGTGGGGAAGGAACAGCACATTCTCTCCTCAGTGAAGACGTCCTTTCTTGCAGACTGCCAGGCTGGGACTCCTCTTCCGTCTCAGACCACCGAGTTTGGCATAGCGTTGAAATGACCCCTTCCCTCAACGCCGTACGCATCTCTTCAAGAACATAAACCCTGTGTGCCCATTCGTTATACCTCACCGCCCTAAGAAACACCGAAGAGCTGTGGCTGGATGGTAGGAAACAGTGGCCGTAGTGTCCTTCGATCAATATCCCGTTCCAAAGGCCCCCCCGTGAAAATCTCTTGCTTTCGAGGGCCTAGGGCATTCCAAGGGCTGCCAAACACAGCTAAAGGAGGCGAAATAAGAGAAGCAGAACTTGCTCCTGAGAAACTCGTACATACACTGAACCCAAAGCGTGCCTCTTCGTGGAGACCGAAGGCCTCCCCAGCTCAGATTCTGGGCCCTGGAACACAGTGCTAACCGCTGCCTTCAAGGAGAGGTAGGCAAGGAATGTTTTCACGTCTCGCCTGCCTCTCAGGGCCTGTTCAGCTTGAGTGGAAAATATCCACAGCCTGCCCGAACGTCCTGCCGAGCAGCGAGTTGTACTGGAGTGTAGCAAACGCTTCCAAGTTGTCTGAGGGGAAAGAGGCCATTGCTGTGGTGTGAACGGCCTTCTCTGCCACTCTTTCGGAGCACAGTGCTCTCTGGGCAGGCAGGCTAGTTCCTAGAGCAGAAGCATTTGAACAGACGTCTGCCCTGGTATACTTCCTACATCCGCACATCGAGTGCATCTTTCCTACGCTCCAGGCACCCACACGGTGCACAGAACTCCTCCTGATGGCGAGACAGAAGACGCAACATTTCTTCTAGGGGGCTCGTGAGGGGCGAGGCCTCTTGAGGAGTTGGACCCTCGAATGCCGCTGAAACCACTGAGGTTGATTGCCACGTTATGTTAGCGACACACTGAGAGCATTTCAGGTTCATGGAACCCCGTGCAGTGCGCCACGAGAGAAGAAAACGCAGATGCTGCCTTGACAGGGTTAGATTGAATTGCCTCTGTCCCCCCTCCGGAAACTAACTTTCCCAGAGCCAGCACAGCTTCACGTCCCGAGCAACGTTTTCTGCTGTGTGCCAGGATACATGAAAGGAAACCTGGGGACGCTGGGAGACTCTGAGCTGTACGCGGCTTGCCAAAGCTTCTAGACCCTTCAGGGGTCAGTGTGGCCCTTCTGGAGAGTGACACAGCATGTTTCCTAATGGAAACCTAGTGTTACATTTCGGGGACTTTCTGCACAACCTTCCTCAGCCGCCTAGCTGGATGTCCTTGCCCAGAAGCGGCAGTTGCCAAGGAGTTCTTTCCCAGGAGCTCGTGAGACAGCATACCATGCAGAACCGCAGAGAAGGAGACCAGCCTTTCTCCGGGTTCTCAGAGGTTCGCTTTTCTGCCTTTGAGCCTCTGAACTCAGAGATCCAGTCAGCTCCCAATGATACTTTAGAACTGTAGTATTGAAGGTCTCTCTGCCATCAGCCCCCTGCTCAGCTCCCGTCTCCTAGGTGCATTCAGTGAAGTAGCATCCACTCTGCAGCCTCCCGCACCATGTTGTTTAGGAACGGCACATTTCCTCTTCGTAAAGAAATCTTTTCTTGCAGCCTGCCTGGCCCGAGCTCCTATTCCTTTTCCGAAGGCCGAGTTCGGCATAGCCCTGCAATGACCCCTTCCCTCAAGGCCGGACACATCTCTGAAAGACTATACTCCATGGGTCCCCATTCATTACATCTTACCTCCCATGAAACACAAAGGAGTTGTAGCGTGATGGGAGGAAACAACGGCCTCCTTCTCCTTCTCGGAATACCCCGTTGCCCAAGGTTACGGGCCTTGTCCAGAAGCAACAGTTGCCCAGGATTTCTTTGCTTTGAGCTCGTGAGACAGCATATCATGTAGGACCGCCGAGAAGGAGACCTGCCTCTCTCTGGTTTGGAAGAGGTTAGCTTTTCTACTCAGCCTTGGAGCACAAAGACCCAGCCAATTCCCAAGGACAGTTTCGAAGGTTACTGGTGCAGGTCTCTCTGCGCTTAGCCCACCGTTCAGCTACAGTCTGTAAAGTGCATTCAGGGAAGAGCAAGAAAGTCTCCAACGCCCCGCGTCTTGTGGGGAAGGAACAGCACATTCTCTCCTCAGTGAAGACGTCCTTTCTTGCAGACTGCCAGGCTGGGACTCCTCTTCCGTCTCAGACCACCGAGTTTGGCATAGCGTTGAAATGACCCCTTCCCTCAACGCCGTAGGCATCTCTTCAAGAACATAAACCCTGTGTGCCCATTCGTTATACCTCACCGCCCTAAGAAACACCGAAGAGCTGTGGCTGGATGGTAGGAAACAGTGGCCGTAGTGTCCTTCGATCAATATCCCGTTCCAAAGGCCCCCCCGTGAAAATCTCTTGCTTTCGAGGGCCTAGGGCATTCCAAGGGCTGCCAAACACAGCTAAAGGAGGCGAAATAAGAGAAGCAGAACTTGCTCCTGAGAAACTCGTACATACACTGAACCCAAAGCGTGCCTCTTCGTGGAGACCGAAGGCCTCCCCAGCTCAGATTCTGGGCCCTGGAACACAGTGCTAACCGCTGCCTTCAAGGAGAGGTAGGCAAGGAATGTTTTCACGTCTCGCCTGCCTCTCAGGGCCTGTTCAGCTTGAGTGGAAAATATCCACAGCCTGCCCGAACGTCCTGCCGAGCAGCGAGTTGTACTGGAGTGTAGCAAACGCTTCCAAGTTGTCTGAGGGGAAAGAGGCCATTGCTGTGGTGTGAACGGCCTTCTCTGCCACTCTTTCGGAGCACAGTGCTCTCTGGGCAGGCAGGCTAGTTCCTAGAGCAGAAGCATTTGAACAGACGTCTGCCCTGGTATACTTCCTACATCCGCACATCGAGTGCATCTTTCCTACGCTCCAGGCACCCACACGGTGCACAGAACTCCTCCTGATGGCGAGACAGAAGACGCAACATTTCTTCTAGGGGGCTCGTGAGGGGCGAGGCCTCTTGAGGAGTTGGACCCTCGAATGCCGCTGAAACCACTGAGGTTGATTGCCACGTTATGTTAGCGACACACTGAGAGCATTTCAGGTTCATGGAACCCCGTGCAGTGCGCCACGAGAGAAGAAAACGCAGATGCTGCCTTGACAGGGTTAGATTGAATTGCCTCTGTCCCCCCTCCGGAAACTAACTTTCCCAGAGCCAGCACAGCTTCACGTCCCGAGCAACGTTTTCTGCTGTGTGCCAGGATACATGAAAGGAAACCTGGGGACGCTGGGAGACTCTGAGCTGTACGCGGCTTGCCAAAGCTTCTAGACCCTTCAGGGGTCAGTGTGGCCCTTCTGGAGAGTGACACAGCATGTTTCCTAATGGAAACCTAGTGTTACATTTCGGGGACTTTCTGCACAACCTTCCTCAGCCGCCTAGCTGGATGTCCTTGCCCAGAAGCGGCAGTTGCCAAGGAGTTCTTTCCCAGGAGCTCGTGAGACAGCATACCATGCAGAACCGCAGAGAAGGAGACCAGCCTTTCTCCGGGTTCTCAGAGGTTCGCTTTTCTGCCTTTGAGCCTCTGAACTCAGAGATCCAGTCAGCTCCCAATGATACTTTAGAACTGTAGTATTGAAGGTCTCTCTGCCATCAGCCCCCTGCTCAGCTCCCGTCTCCTAGGTGCATTCAGTGAAGTAGCATCCACTCTGCAGCCTCCCGCACCATGTTGTTTAGGAACGGCACATTTCCTCTTCGTAAAGAAATCTTTTCTTGCAGCCTGCCTGGCCCGAGCTCCTATTCCTTTTCCGAAGGCCGAGTTCGGCATAGCCCTGCAATGACCCCTTCCCTCAAGGCCGGACACATCTCTGAAAGACTATACTCCATGGGTCCCCATTCATTACATCTTACCTCCCATGAAACACAAAGGAGTTGTAGCGTGATGGGAGGAAACAACGGCCTCCTTCTCCTTCTCGGAATACCCCGTTGCCCAAGGTTACGGGCCTTGTCCAGAAGCAACAGTTGCCCAGGATTTCTTTGCTTTGAGCTCGTGAGACAGCATATCATGTAGGACCGCCGAGAAGGAGACCTGCCTCTCTCTGGTTTGGAAGAGGTTAGCTTTTCTACTCAGCCTTGGAGCACAAAGACCCAGCCAATTCCCAAGGACAGTTTCGAAGGTTACTGGTGCAGGTCTCTCTGCGCTTAGCCCACCGTTCAGCTACAGTCTGTAAAGTGCATTCAGGGAAGAGCAAGAAAGTCTCCAACGCCCCGCGTCTTGTGGGGAAGGAACAGCACATTCTCTCCTCAGTGAAGACGTCCTTTCTTGCAGACTGCCAGGCTGGGACTCCTCTTCCGTCTCAGACCACCGAGTTTGGCATAGCGTTGAAATGACCCCTTCCCTCAACGCCGTACGCATCTCTTCAAGAACATAAACCCTGTGTGCCCATTCGTTATACCTCACCGCCCTAAGAAACACCGAAGAGCTGTGGCTGGATGGTAGGAAACAGTGGCCGTAGTGTCCTTCGATCAATATCCCGTTCCAAAGGCCCCCCCGTGAAAATCTCTTGCTTTCGAGGGCCTAGGGCATTCCAAGGGCTGCCAAACACAGCTAAAGGAGGCGAAATAAGAGAAGCAGAACTTGCTCCTGAGAAACTCGTACATACACTGAACCCAAAGCGTGCCTCTTCGTGGAGACCGAAGGCCTCCCCAGCTCAGATTCTGGGCCCTGGAACACAGTGCTAACCGCTGCCTTCAAGGAGAGGTAGGCAAGGAATGTTTTCACGCCTCGCCTGCCTCTCAGGGCCTGTTCAGCTTGAGTGGAAAATATCCACAGCCTGCCCGAACGTCCTGCCGAGCAGCGAGTTGTACTGGAGTGTAGCAAACGCTTCCAAGTTGTCTGAGGGGAAAGAGGCCATTGCTGTGGTGTGAACGGCCTTCTCTGCCACTCTTTCGGAGCACAGTGCTCTCTGGGCAGGCAGGCTAGTTCCTAGAGCAGAAGCATTTGAACAGACGTCTGCCCTGGTATACTTCCTACATCCGCACATCGAGTGCATCTTTCCTACGCTCCAGGCACCCACACGGTGCACAGAACTCCTCCTGATGGCGAGACAGAAGACGCAACATTTCTTCTAGGGGGCTCGTGAGGGGCGAGGCCTCTTGAGGAGTTGGACCCTCGAATGCCGCTGAAACCACTGAGGTTGATTGCCACGTTATGTTAGCGACACACTGAGAGCATTTCAGGTTCATGGAACCCCGTGCAGTGCACCACGAGAGAAGAAAACGCAGATGCTGCCTTGACAGGGTTAGATTGAATTGCCTCTGTCCCCCCTCCGGAAACTAACTTTCCCAGAGCCAGCACAGCTTCACGTCCCGAGCAACGTTTTCTGCTGTGTGCCAGGATACATGAAAGGAAACCTGGGGACGCTGGGAGACTCTGAGCTGTACGCGGCTTGCCAAAGCTTCTAGACCCTTCAGGGGTCAGTGTGGCCCTTCTGGAGAGTGACACAGCATGTTTCCTAATGGAAACCTAGTGTTACATTTCGGGGACTTTCTGCACAACCTTCCTCAGCCGCCTAGCTGGATGTCCTTGCCCAGAAGCGGCAGTTGCCAAGGAGTTCTTTCCCAGGAGCTCGTGAGACAGCATACCATGCAGAACCGCAGAGAAGGAGACCAGCCTTTCTCCGGGTTCTCAGAGGTTCGCTTTTCTGCCTTTGAGCCTCTGAACTCAGAGATCCAGTCAGCTCCCAATGATACTTTAGAACTGTAGTATTGAAGGTCTCTCTGCCATCAGCCCCCTGCTCAGCTCCCGTCTCCTAGGTGCATTCAGTGAAGTAGCATCCACTCTGCAGCCTCCCGCACCATGTTGTTTAGGAACGGCACATTTCCTCTTCGTAAAGAAATCTTTTCTTGCAGCCTGCCTGGCCCGAGCTCCTATTCCTTTTCCGAAGGCCGAGTTCGGCATAGCCCTGCAATGACCCCTTCCCTCAAGGCCGGACACATCTCTGAAAGACTATACTCCATGGGTCCCCATTCATTACATCTTACCTCCCATGAAACACAAAGGAGTTGTAGCGTGATGGGAGGAAACAACGGCCTCCTTCTCCTTCTCGGAATACCCCGTTGCCCAAGGTTACGGGCCTTGTCCAGAAGCAACAGTTGCCCAGGATTTCTTTGCTTTGAGCTCGTGAGACAGCATATCATGTAGGACCGCCGAGAAGGAGACCTGCCTCTCTCTGGTTTGGAAGAGGTTAGCTTTTCTACTCAGCCTTGGAGCACAAAGACCCAGCCAATTCCCAAGGACAGTTTCGAAGGTTACTGGTGCAGGTCTCTCTGCGCTTAGCCCACCGTTCAGCTACAGTCTGTAAAGTGCATTCAGGGAAGAGCAAGAAAGTCTCCAACGCCCCGCGTCTTGTGGGGAAGGAACAGCACATTCTCTCCTCAGTGAAGACGTCCTTTCTTGCAGACTGCCAGGCTGGGACTCCTCTTCCGTCTCAGACCACCGAGTTTGGCATAGCGTTGAAATGACCCCTTCCCTCAACGCCGTACGCATCTCTTCAAGAACATAAACCCTGTGTGCCCATTCGTTATACCTCACCGCCCTAAGAAACACCGAAGAGCTGTGGCTGGATGGTAGGAAACAGTGGCCGTAGTGTCCTTCGATCAATATCCCGTTCCAAAGGCCCCCCCGTGAAAATCTCTTGCTTTCGAGGGCCTAGGGCATTCCAAGGGCTGCCAAACACAGCTAAAGGAGGCGAAATAAGAGAAGCAGAACTTGCTCCTGAGAAACTCGTACATACACTGAACCCAAAGCGTGCCTCTTCGTGGAGACCGAAGGCCTCCCCAGCTCAGATTCTGGGCCCTGGAACACAGTGCTAACCGCTGCCTTCAAGGAGAGGTAGGCAAGGAATGTTTTCACGTCTCGCCTGCCTCTCAGGGCCTGTTCAGCTTGAGTGGAAAATATCCACAGCCTGCCCGAACGTCCTGCCGAGCAGCGAGTTGTACTGGAGTGTAGCAAACGCTTCCAAGTTGTCTGAGGGGAAAGAGGCCATTGCTGTGGTGTGAACGGCCTTCTCTGCCACTCTTTCGGAGCACAGTGCTCTCTGGGCAGGCAGGCTAGTTCCTAGAGCAGAAGCATTTGAACAGACGTCTGCCCTGGTATACTTCCTACATCCGCACATCGAGTGCATCTTTCCTACGCTCCAGGCACCCACACGGTGCACAGAACTCCTCCTGATGGCGAGACAGAAGACGCAACATTTCTTCTAGGGGGCTCGTGAGGGGCGAGGCCTCTTGAGGAGTTGGACCCTCGAATGCCGCTGAAACCACTGAGGTTGATTGCCACGTTATGTTAGCGACACACTGAGAGCATTTCAGGTTCATGGAACCCCGTGCAGTGCGCCACGAGAGAAGAAAACGCAGATGCTGCCTTGACAGGGTTAGATTGAATTGCCTCTGTCCCCCCTCCGGAAACTAACTTTCCCAGAGCCAGCACAGCTTCACGTCCCGAGCAACGTTTTCTGCTGTGTGCCAGGATACATGAAAGGAAACCTGGGGACGCTGGGAGACTCTGAGCTGTACGCGGCTTGCCAAAGCTTCTAGACCCTTCAGGGGTCAGTGTGGCCCTTCTGGAGAGTGACACAGCATGTTTCCTAATGGAAACCTAGTGTTACATTTCGGGGACTTTCTGCACAACTTTCCTCAGCCGCCTAGCTGGATGTCCTTGCCCAGAAGCGGCAGTTGCCAAGGAGTTCTTTCCCAGGAGCTCGTGAGACAGCATACCATGCAGAACCGCAGAGAAGGAGACCAGCCTTTCTCCGGGTTCTCAGAGGTTCGCTTTTCTGCCTTTGAGCCTCTGAACTCAGAGATCCAGTCAGCTCCCAATGATACTTTAGAACTGTAGTATTGAAGGTCTCTCTGCCATCAGCCCCCTGCTCAGCTCCCGTCTCCTAGGTGCATTCAGTGAAGTAGCATCCACTCTGCAGCCTCCCGCACCATGTTGTTTAGGAACGGCACATTTCCTCTTCGTAAAGAAATCTTTTCTTGCAGCCTGCCTGGCCCGAGCTCCTATTCCTTTTCCGAAGGCCGAGTTCGGCATAGCCCTGCAATGACCCCTTCCCTCAAGGCCGGACACATCTCTGAAAGACTATACTCCATGGGTCCCCATTCATTACATCTTACCTCCCATGAAACACAAAGGAGTTGTAGCGTGATGGGAGGAAACAACGGCCTCCTTCTCCTTCTCGGAATACCCCGTTGCCCAAGGTTACGGGCCTTGTCCAGAAGCAACAGTTGCCCAGGATTTCTTTGCTTTGAGCTCGTGAGACAGCATATCATGTAGGACTGCCGAGAAGGAGACCTGCCTCTCTCTGGTTTGGAAGAGGTTAGCTTTTCTACTCAGCCTTGGAGCACAAAGACCCAGCCAATTCCCAAGGACAGTTTCGAAGGTTACTGGTGCAGGTCTCTCTGCGCTTAGCCCACCGTTCAGCTACAGTCTGTAAAGTGCATTCAGGGAAGAGCAAGAAAGTCTCCAACGCCCCGCGTCTTGTGGGGAAGGAACAGCACATTCTCTCCTCAGTGAAGACGTCCTTTCTTGCAGACTGCCAGGCTGGGACTCCTCTTCCGTCTCAGACCACCGAGTTTGGCATAGCGTTGAAATGACCCCTTCCCTCAACGCCGTAGGCATCTCTTCAAGAACATAAACCCTGTGTGCCCATTCGTTATACCTCACCGCCCTAAGAAACACCGAAGAGCTGTGGCTGGATGGTAGGAAACAGTGGCCGTAGTGTCCTTCGATCAATATCCCGTTCCAAAGGCCCCCCCGTGAAAATCTCTTGCTTTCGAGGGCCTAGGGCATTCCAAGGGCTGCCAAACACAGCTAAAGGAGGCGAAATAAGAGAAGCAGAACTTGCTCCTGAGAAACTCGTACATACACTGAACCCAAAGCGTGCCTCTTCGTGGAGACCGAAGGCCTCCCCAGCTCAGATTCTGGGCCCTGGAACACAGTGCTAACCGCTGCCTTCAAGGAGAGGTAGGCAAGGAATGTTTTCACGTCTCGCCTGCCTCTCAGGGCCTGTTCAGCTTGAGTGGAAAATATCCACAGCCTGCCCGAACGTCCTGCCGAGCAGCGAGTTGTACTGGAGTGTAGCAAACGCTTCCAAGTTGTCTGAGGGGAAAGAGGCCATTGCTGTGGTGTGAACGGCCTTCTCTGCCACTCTTTCGGAGCACAGTGCTCTCTGGGCAGGCAGGCTAGTTCCTAGAGCAGAAGCATTTGAACAGACGTCTGCCCTGGTATACTTCCTACATCCGCACATCGAGTGCATCTTTCCTACGCTCCAGGCACCCACACGGTGCACAGAACTCCTCCTGATGGCGAGACAGAAGACGCAACATTTCTTCTAGGGGGCTCGTGAGGGGCGAGGCCTCTTGAGGAGTTGGACCCTCGAATGCCGCTGAAACCACTGAGGTTGATTGCCACGTTATGTTAGCGACACACTGAGAGCATTTCAGGTTCATGGAACCCCGTGCAGTGCGCCACGAGAGAAGAAAACGCAGATGCTGCCTTGACAGGGTTAGATTGAATTGCCTCTGTCCCCCCTCCGGAAACTAACTTTCCCAGAGCCAGCACAGCTTCACGTCCCGAGCAACGTTTTCTGCTGTGTGCCAGGATACATGAAAGGAAACCTGGGGACGCTGGGAGACTCTGAGCTGTACGCGGCTTGCCAAAGCTTCTAGACCCTTCAGGGGTCAGTGTGGCCCTTCTGGAGAGTGACACAGCATGTTTCCTAATGGAAACCTAGTGTTACATTTCGGGGACTTTCTGCACAACCTTCCTCAGCCGCCTAGCTGGATGTCCTTGCCCAGAAGCGGCAGTTGCCAAGGAGTTCTTTCCCAGGAGCTCGTGAGACAGCATACCATGCAGAACCGCAGAGAAGGAGACCAGCCTTTCTCCGGGTTCTCAGAGGTTCGCTTTTCTGCCTTTGAGCCTCTGAACTCAGAGATCCAGTCAGCTCCCAATGATACTTTAGAACTGTAGTATTGAAGGTCTCTCTGCCATCAGCCCCCTGCTCAGCTCCCGTCTCCTAGGTGCATTCAGTGAAGTAGCATCCACTCTGCAGCCTCCCGCACCATGTTGTTTAGGAACGGCACATTTCCTCTTCGTAAAGAAATCTTTTCTTGCAGCCTGCCTGGCCCGAGCTCCTATTCCTTTTCCGAAGGCCGAGTTCGGCATAGCCCTGCAATGACCCCTTCCCTCAAGGCCGGACACATCTCTGAAAGACTATACTCCATGGGTCCCCATTCATTACATCTTACCTCCCATGAAACACAAAGGAGTTGTAGCGTGATGGGAGGAAACAACGGCCTCCTTCTCCTTCTCGGAATACCCCGTTGCCCAAGGTTACGGGCCTTGTCCAGAAGCAACAGTTGCCCAGGATTTCTTTGCTTTGAGCTCGTGAGACAGCATATCATGTAAGACCGCCGAGAAGGAGACCTGCCTCTCTCTGGTTTGGAAGAGGTTAGCTTTTCTACTCAGCCTTGGAGCACAAAGACCCAGCCAATTCCCAAGGACAGTTTCGAAGGTTACTGGTGCAGGTCTCTCTGCGCTTAGCCCACCGTTCAGCTACAGTCTGTAAAGTGCATTCAGGGAAGAGCAAGAAAGTCTCCAACGCCCCGCGTCTTGTGGGGAAGGAACAGCACATTCTCTCCTCAGTGAAGACGTCCTTTCTTGCAGACTGCCAGGCTGGGACTCCTCTTCCGTCTCAGACCACCGAGTTTGGCATAGCGTTGAAATGACCCCTTCCCTCAACGCCGTACGCATCTCTTCAAGAACATAAACCCTGTGTGCCCATTCGTTATACCTCACCGCCCTAAGAAACACCGAAGAGCTGTGGCTGGATGGTAGGAAACAGTGGCCGTAGTGTCCTTCGATCAATATCCCGTTCCAAAGGCCCCCCCGTGAAAATCTCTTGCTTTCGAGGGCCTAGGGCATTCCAAGGGCTGCCAAACACAGCTAAAGGAGGCGAAATAAGAGAAGCAGAACTTGCTCCTGAGAAACTCGTACATACACTGAACCCAAAGCGTGCCTCTTCGTGGAGACCGAAGGCCTCCCCAGCTCAGATTCTGGGCCCTGGAACACAGTGCTAACCGCTGCCTTCAAGGAGAGGTAGGCAAGGAATGTTTTCACGTCTCGCCTGCCTCTCAGGGCCTGTTCAGCTTGAGTGGAAAATATCCACAGCCTGCCCGAACGTCCTGCCGAGCAGCGAGTTGTACTGGAGTGTAGCAAACGCTTCCAAGTTGTCTGAGGGGAAAGAGGCCATTGCTGTGGTGTGAACGGCCTTCTCTGCCACTCTTTCGGAGCACAGTGCTCTCTGGGCAGGCAGGCTAGTTCCTAGAGCAGAAGCATTTGAACAGACGTCTGCCCTGGTATACTTCCTACATCCGCACATCGAGTGCATCTTTCCTACGCTCCAGGCACCCACACGGTGCACAGAACTCCTCCTGATGGCGAGACAGAAGACGCAACATTTCTTCTAGGGGGCTTGTGAGGGGCGAGGCCTCTTGAGGAGTTGGACCCTCGAATGCCGCTGAAACCACTGAGGTTGATTGCCACGTTATGTTAGCGACACACTGAGAGCATTTCAGGTTCATGGAACCCCGTGCAGTGCGCCACGAGAGAAGAAAACGCAGATGCTGCCTTGACAGGGTTAGATTGAATTGCCTCTGTCCCCCCTCCGGAAACTAACTTTCCCAGAGCCAGCACAGCTTCACGTCCCGAGCAACGTTTTCTGCTGTGTGCCAGGATACATGAAAGGAAACCTGGGGACGCTGGGAGACTCTGAGCTGTACGCGGCTTGCCAAAGCTTCTAGACCCTTCAGGGGTCAGTGTGGCCCTTCTGGAGAGTGACACAGCATGTTTCCTAATGGAAACCTAGTGTTACATTTCGGGGACTTTCTGCACAACCTTCCTCAGCCGCCTAGCTGGATGTCCTTGCCCAGAAGCGGCAGTTGCCAAGGAGTTCTTTCCCAGGAGCTCGTGAGACAGCATACCATGCAGAACCGCAGAGAAGGAGACCAGCCTTTCTCCGGGTTCTCAGAGGTTCGCTTTTCTGCCTTTGAGCCTCTGAACTCAGAGATCCAGTCAGCTCCCAATGATACTTTAGAACTGTAGTATTGAAGGTCTCTCTGCCATCAGCCCCCTGCTCAGCTCCCGTCTCCTAGGTGCATTCAGTGAAGTAGCATCCACTCTGCAGCCTCCCGCACCATGTTGTTTAGGAACGGCACATTTCCTCTTCGTAAAGAAATCTTTTCTTGCAGCCTGCCTGGCCCGAGCTCCTATTCCTTTTCCGAAGGCCGAGTTCGGCATAGCCCTGCAATGACCCCTTCCCTCAAGGCCGGACACATCTCTGAAAGACTATACTCCATGGGTCCCCATTCATTACATCTTACCTCCCATGAAACACAAAGGAGTTGTAGCGTGATGGGAGGAAACAACGGCCTCCTTCTCCTTCTCGGAATACCCCGTTGCCCAAGGTTACGGGCCTTGTCCAGAAGCAACAGTTGCCCAGGATTTCTTTGCTTTGAGCTCGTGAGACAGCATATCATGTAGGACCGCCGAGAAGGAGACCTGCCTCTCTCTGGTTTGGAAGAGGTTAGCTTTTCTACTCAGCCTTGGAGCACAAAGACCCAGCCAATTCCCAAGGACAGTTTCGAAGGTTACTGGTGCAGGTCTCTCTGCGCTTAGCCCACCGTTCAGCTACAGTCTGTAAAGTGCATTCAGGGAAGAGCAAGAAAGTCTCCAACGCCCCGCGTCTTGTGGGGAAGGAACAGCACATTCTCTCCTCAGTGAAGACGTCCTTTCTTGCAGACTGCCAGGCTGGGACTCCTCTTCCGTCTCAGACCACCGAGTTTGGCATAGCGTTGAAATGACCCCTTCCCTCAACGCCGTACGCATCTCTTCAAGAACATAAACCCTGTGTGCCCATTCGTTATACCTCACCGCCCTAAGAAACACCGAAGAGCTGTGGCTGGATGGTAGGAAACAGTGGCCGTAGTGTCCTTCGATCAATATCCCGTTCCAAAGGCCCCCCCGTGAAAATCTCTTGCTTTCGAGGGCCTAGGGCATTCCAAGGGCTGCCAAACACAGCTAAAGGAGGCGAAATAAGAGAAGCAGAACTTGCTCCTGAGAAACTCGTACATACACTGAACCCAAAGCGTGCCTCTTCGTGGAGACCGAAGGCCTCCCCAGCTCAGATTCTGGGCCCTGGAACACAGTGCTAACCGCTGCCTTCAAGGAGAGGTAGGCAAGGAATGTTTTCACGTCTCGCCTGCCTCTCAGGGCCTGTTCAGCTTGAGTGGAAAATATCCACAGCCTGCCCGAACGTCCTGCCGAGCAGCGAGTTGTACTGGAGTGTAGCAAACGCTTCCAAGTTGTCTGAGGGGAAAGAGGCCATTGCTGTGGTGTGAACGGCCTTCTCTGCCACTCTTTCGGAGCACAGTGCTCTCTGGGCAGGCAGGCTAGTTCCTAGAGCAGAAGCATTTGAACAGACGTCTGCCCTGGTATACTTCCTACATCCGCACATCGAGTGCATCTTTCCTACGCTCCAGGCACCCACACGGTGCACAGAACTCCTCCTGATGGCGAGACAGAAGACGCAACATTTCTTCTAGGGGGCTCGTGAGGGGCGAGGCCTCTTGAGGAGTTGGACCCTCGAATGCCGCTGAAACCACTGAGGTTGATTGCCACGTTATGTTAGCGACACACTGAGAGCATTTCAGGTTCATGGAACCCCGTGCAGTGCGCCACGAGAGAAGAAAACGCAGATGCTGCCTTGACAGGGCTAGATTGAATTGCCTCTGTCCCCCCTCCGGAAACTAACTTTCCCAGAGCCAGCACAGCTTCACGTCCCGAGCAACGTTTTCTGCTGTGTGCCAGGATACATGAAAGGAAACCTGGGGACGCTGGGAGACTCTGAGCTGTACGCGGCTTGCCAAAGCTTCTAGACCCTTCAGGGGTCAGTGTGGCCCTTCTGGAGAGTGACACAGCATGTTTCCTAATGGAAACCTAGTGTTACATTTCGGGGACTTTCTGCACAACCTTCCTCAGCCGCCTAGCTGGATGTCCTTGCCCAGAAGCGGCAGTTGCCAAGGAGTTCTTTCCCAGGAGCTCGTGAGACAGCATACCATGCAGAACCGCAGAGAAGGAGACCAGCCTTTCTCCGGGTTCTCAGAGGTTCGCTTTTCTGCCTTTGAGCCTCTGAACTCAGAGATCCAGTCAGCTCCCAATGATACTTTAGAACTGTAGTATTGAAGGTCTCTCTGCCATCAGCCCCCTGCTCAGCTCCCGTCTCCTAGGTGCATTCAGTGAAGTAGCATCCACTCTGCAGCCTCCCGCACCATGTTGTTTAGGAACGGCACATTTCCTCTTCGTAAAGAAATCTTTTCTTGCAGCCTGCCTGGCCCGAGCTCCTATTCCTTTTCCGAAGGCCGAGTTCGGCATAGCCCTGCAATGACCCCTTCCCTCAAGGCCGGACACATCTCTGAAAGACTATACTCCATGGGTCCCCATTCATTACATCTTACCTCCCATGAAACACAAAGGAGTTGTAGCGTGATGGGAGGAAACAACGGCCTCCTTCTCCTTCTCGGAATACCCCGTTGCCCAAGGTTACGGGCCTTGTCCAGAAGCAACAGTTGCCCAGAATTTCTTTGCTTTGAGCTCGTGAGACAGCATATCATGTAGGACCGCCGAGAAGGAGACCTGCCTCTCTCTGGTTTGGAAGAGGTTAGCTTTTCTACTCAGCCTTGGAGCACAAAGACCCAGCCAATTCCCAAGGACAGTTTCGAAGGTTACTGGTGCAGGTCTCTCTGCGCTTAGCCCACCGTTCAGCTACAGTCTGTAAAGTGCATTCAGGGAAGAGCAAGAAAGTCTCCAACGCCCCGCGTCTTGTGGGGAAGGAACAGCACATTCTCTCCTCAGTGAAGACGTCCTTTCTTGCAGACTGCCAGGCTGGGACTCCTCTTCCGTCTCAGACCACCGAGTTTGGCATAGCGTTGAAATGACCCCTTCCCTCAACGCCGTACGCATCTCTTCAAGAACATAAACCCTGTGTGCTCATTCATTATACCTCACCGCCCTAAGAAACACCGAAGAGCTGTGGCTGGATGGTAGGAAACAGTGGCCGTAGTGTCCTTCGATCAATATCCCGTTCCAAAGGCCCCCCCGTGAAAATCTCTTGCTTTCGAGGGCCTAGGGCATTCCAAGGGCTGCCAAACACAGCTAAAGGAGGCGAAATAAGAGAAGCAGAACTTGCTCCTGAGAAACTCGTACATACACTGAACCCAAAGCGTGCCTCTTCGTGGAGACCGAAGGCCTCCCCAGCTCAGATTCTGGGCCCTGGAACACAGTGCTAACCGCTGCCTTCAAGGAGAGGTAGGCAAGGAATGTTTTCACGTCTCGCCTGCCTCTCAGGGCCTGTTCAGCTTGAGTGGAAAATATCCACAGCCTGCCCGAACGTCCTGCCGAGCAGCGAGTTGTACTGGAGTGTAGCAAACGCTTCCAAGTTGTCTGAGGGGAAAGAGGCCATTGCTGTGGTGTGAACGGCCTTCTCTGCCACTCTTTCGGAGCACAGTGCTCTCTGGGCAGGCAGGCTAGTTCCTAGAGCAGAAGCATTTGAACAGACGTCTGCCCTGGTATACTTCCTACATCCGCACATCGAGTGCATCTTTCCTACGCTCCAGGCACCCACACGGTGCACAGAACTCCTCCTGATGGCGAGACAGAAGACGCAACATTTCTTCTAGGGGGCTCGTGAGGGGCGAGGCCTCTTGAGGAGTTGGACCCTCGAATGCCGCTGAAACCACTGAGGTTGATTGCCACGTTATGTTAGCGACACACTGAGAGCATTTCAGGTTCATGGAACCCCGTGCAGTGCGCCACGAGAGAAGAAAACGCAGATGCTGCCTTGACAGGGTTAGATTGAATTGCCTCTGTCCCCCCTCCGGAAACTAACTTTCCCAGAGCCAGCACAGCTTCACGTCCCGAGCAACGTTTTCTGCTGTGTGCCAGGATACATGAAAGGAAACCTGGGGACGCTGGGAGACTCTGAGCTGTACGCGGCTTGCCAAAGCTTCTAGACCCTTCAGGGGTCAGTGTGGCCCTTCTGGAGAGTGACACAGCATGTTTCCTAATGGAAACCTAGTGTTACATTTCGGGGACTTTCTGCACAACCTTCCTCAGCCGCCTAGCTGGATGTCCTTGCCCAGAAGCGGCAGTTGCCAAGGAGTTCTTTCCCAGGAGCTCGTGAGACAGCATACCATGCAGAACCGCAGAGAAGGAGACCAGCCTTTCTCCGGGTTCTCAGAGGTTCGCTTTTCTGCCTTTGAGCCTCTGAACTCAGAGATCCAGTCAGCTCCCAATGATACTTTAGAACTGTAGTATTGAAGGTCTCTCTGCCATCAGCCCCCTGCTCAGCTCCCGTCTCCTAGGTGCATTCAGTGAAGTAGCATCCACTCTGCAGCCTCCCGCACCATGTTGTTTAGGAACGGCACATTTCCTCTTCGTAAAGAAATCTTTTCTTGCAGCCTGCCTGGCCCGAGCTCCTATTCCTTTTCCGAAGGCCGAGTTCGGCATAGCCCTGCAATGACCCCTTCCCTCAAGGCCGGACACATCTCTGAAAGACTATACTCCATGGGTCCCCATTCATTACATCTTACCTCCCATGAAACACAAAGGAGTTGTAGCGTGATGGGAGGAAACAACGGCCTCCTTCTCCTTCTCGGAATACCCCGTTGCCCAAGGTTACGGGCCTTGTCCAGAAGCAACAGTTGCCCAGGATTTCTTTGCTTTGAGCTCGTGAGACAGCATATCATGTAGGACCGCCGAGAAGGAGACCTGCCTCTCTCTGGTTTGGAAGAGGTTAGCTTTTCTACTCAGCCTTGGAGCACAAAGAGGTTAGCTTTTCTACTCAGCCTTGGAGCACAAAGACCCAGCCAATTCCCAAGGACAGTTTCGAAGGTTACTGGTGCAGGTCTCTCTGCGCTTAGCCCACCGTTCAGCTACAGTCTGTAAAGTGCATTCAGGGAAGAGCAAGAAAGTCTCCAACGCCCCGCGTCTTGTGGGGAAGGAACAGCACATTCTCTCCTCAGTGAAGACGTCCTTTCTTGCAGACTGCCAGGCTGGGACTCCTCTTCCGTCTCAGACCACCGAGTTTGGCATAGCGTTGAAATGACCCCTTCCCTCAACGCCGTACGCATCTCTTCAAGAACATAAACCCTGTGTGCCCATTCGTTATACCTCACCGCCCTAAGAAACACCGAAGAGCTGTGGCTGGATGGTAGGAAACAGTGGCCGTAGTGTCCTTCGATCAATATCCCGTTCCAAAGGCCCCCCCGTGAAAATCTCTTGCTTTCGAGGGCCTAGGGCATTCCAAGGGCTGCCAAACACAGCTAAAGGAGGCGAAATAAGAGAAGCAGAACTTGCTCCTGAGAAACTCGTACATACACTGAACCCAAAGCGTGCCTCTTCGTGGAGACCGAAGGCCTCCCCAGCTCAGATTCTGGGCCCTGGAACACAGTGCTAACCGCTGCCTTCAAGGAGAGGTAGGCAAGGAATGTTTTCACGCCTCGCCTGCCTCTCAGGGCCTGTTCAGCTTGAGTGGAAAATATCCACAGCCTGCCCGAACGTCCTGCCGAGCAGCGAGTTGTACTGGAGTGTAGCAAACGCTTCCAAGTTGTCTGAGGGGAAAGAGGCCATTGCTGTGGTGTGAACGGCCTTCTCTGCCACTCTTTCGGAGCACAGTGCTCTCTGGGCAGGCAGGCTAGTTCCTAGAGCAGAAGCATTTGAACAGACGTCTGCCCTGGTATACTTCCTACATCCGCACATCGAGTGCATCTTTCCTACGCTCCAGGCACCCACACGGTGCACAGAACTCCTCCTGATGGCGAGACAGAAGACGCAACATTTCTTCTAGGGGGCTCGTGAGGGGCGAGGCCTCTTGAGGAGTTGGACCCTCGAATGCCGCTGAAACCACTGAGGTTGATTGCCACGTTATGTTAGCGACACACTGAGAGCATTTCAGGTTCATGGAACCCCGTGCAGTGCGCCACGAGAGAAGAAAACGCAGATGCTGCCTTGACAGGGTTAGATTGAATTGCCTCTGTCCCCCCTCCGGAAACTAACTTTCCCAGAGCCAGCACAGCTTCACGTCCCGAGCAACGTTTTCTGCTGTGTGCCAGGATACATGAAAGGAAACCTGGGGACGCTGGGAGACTCTGAGCTGTACGCGGCTTGCCAAAGCTTCTAGACCCTTCAGGGGTCAGTGTGGCCCTTCTGGAGAGTGACACAGCATGTTTCCTAATGGAAACCTAGTGTTACATTTCGGGGACTTTCTGCACAACCTTCCTCAGCCGCCTAGCTGGATGTCCTTGCCCAGAAGCGGCAGTTGCCAAGGAGTTCTTTCCCAGGAGCTCGTGAGACAGCATACCATGCAGAACCGCAGAGAAGGAGACCAGCCTTTCTCCGGGTTCTCAGAGGTTCGCTTTTCTGCCTTTGAGCCTCTGAACTCAGAGATCCAGTCAGCTCCCAATGATACTTTAGAACTGTAGTATTGAAGGTCTCTCTGCCATCAGCCCCCTGCTCAGCTCCCGTCTCCTAGGTGCATTCAGTGAAGTAGCATCCACTCTGCAGCCTCCCGCACCATGTTGTTTAGGAACGGCACATTTCCTCTTCGTAAAGAAATCTTTTCTTGCAGCCTGCCTGGCCCGAGCTCCTATTCCTTTTCCGAAGGCCGAGTTCGGCATAGCCCTGCAATGACCCCTTCCCTCAAGGCCGGACACATCTCTGAAAGACTATACTCCATGGGTCCCCATTCATTACATCTTACCTCCCATGAAACACAAAGGAGTTGTAGCGTGATGGGAGGAAACAACGGCCTCCTTCTCCTTCTCGGAATACCCCGTTGCCCAAGGTTACGGGCCTTGTCCAGAAGCAACAGTTGCCCAGGATTTCTTTGCTTTGAGCTCGTGAGACAGCATATCATGTAGGACCGCCGAGAAGGAGACCTGCCTCTCTCTGGTTTGGAAGAGGTTAGCTTTTCTACTCAGCCTTGGAGCACAAAGACCCAGCCAATTCCCAAGGACAGTTTCGAAGGTTACTGGTGCAGGTCTCTCTGCGCTTAGCCCACCGTTCAGCTACAGTCTGTAAAGTGCATTCAGGGAAGAGCAAGAAAGTCTCCAACGCCCCGCGTCTTGTGGGGAAGGAACAGCACATTCTCTCCTCAGTGAAGACGTCCTTTCTTGCAGACTGCCAGGCTGGGACTCCTCTTCCGTCTCAGACCACCGAGTTTGGCATAGCGTTGAAATGACCCCTTCCCTCAACGCCGTACGCATCTCTTCAAGAACATAAACCCTGTGTGCCCATTCGTTATACCTCACCGCCCTAAGAAACACCGAAGAGCTGTGGCTGGATGGTAGGAAACAGTGGCCGTAGTGTCCTTCGATCAATATCCCGTTCCAAAGGCCCCCCCGTGAAAATCTCTTGCTTTCGAGGGCCTAGGGCATTCCAAGGGCTGCCAAACACAGCTAAAGGAGGCGAAATAAGAGAAGCAGAACTTGCTCCTGAGAAACTCGTACATACACTGAACCCAAAGCGTGCCTCTTCGTGGAGACCGAAGGCCTCCCCAGCTCAGATTCTGGGCCCTGGAACACAGTGCTAACCGCTGCCTTCAAGGAGAGGTAGGCAAGGAATGTTTTCACGTCTCGCCTGCCTCTCAGGGCCTGTTCAGCTTGAGTGGAAAATATCCACAGCCTGCCCGAACGTCCTGCTGAGCAGCGAGTTGTACTGGAGTGTAGCAAACGCTTCCAAGTTGTCTGAGGGGAAAGAGGCCATTGCTGTGGTGTGAACGGCCTTCTCTGCCACTCTTTCGGAGCACAGTGCTCTCTGGGCAGGCAGGCTAGTTCCTAGAGCAGAAGCATTTGAACAGACGTCTGCCCTGGTACACTTCCTACATCCGCACATCGAGTGCATCTTTCCTACGCTCCAGGCACCCACACGGTGCACAGAACTCCTCCTGATGGCGAGACAGAAGACGCAACATTTCTTCTAGGGGGCTCGTGAGGGGCGAGGCCTCTTGAGGAGTTGGACCCTCGAATGCCGCTGAAACCACTGAGGTTGATTGCCACGTTATGTTAGCGACACACTGAGAGCATTTCAGGTTCATGGAACCCCGTGCAGTGCGCCACGAGAGAAGAAAACGCAGATGCTGCCTTGACAGGGTTAGATTGAATTGCCTCTGTCCCCCCTCCGGAAACTAACTTTCCCAGAGCCAGCACAGCTTCACGTCCCGAGCAACGTTTTCTGCTGTGTGCCAGGATACATGAAAGGAAACCTGGGGACGCTGGGAGACTCTGAGCTGTACGCGGCTTGCCAAAGCTTCTAGACCCTTCAGGGGTCAGTGTGGCCCTTCTGGAGAGTGACACAGCATGTTTCCTAATGGAAACCTAGTGTTACATTTCGGGGACTTTCTGCACAACCTTCCTCAGCCGCCTAGCTGGATGTCCTTGCCCAGAAGCAGCAGTTGCCAAGGAGTTCTTTCCCAGGAGCTCGTGAGACAGCATACCATGCAGAACCGCAGAGAAGGAGACCAGCCTTTCTCCGGGTTCTCAGAGGTTCGCTTTTCTGCCTTTGAGCCTCTGAACTCAGAGATCCAGTCAGCTCCCAATGATACTTTAGAACTGTAGTATTGAAGGTCTCTCTGCCATCAGCCCCCTGCTCAGCTCCCGTCTCCTAGGTGCATTCAGTGAAGTAGCATCCACTCTGCAGCCTCCCGCACCATGTTGTTTAGGAACGGCACATTTCCTCTTCGTAAAGAAATCTTTTCTTGCAGCCTGCCTGGCCCGAGCTCCTATTCCTTTTCCGAAGGCCGAGTTCGGCATAGCCCTGCAATGACCCCTTCCCTCAAGGCCGGACACATCTCTGAAAGACTATACTCCATGGGTCCCCATTCATTACATCTTACCTCCCATGAAACACAAAGGAGTTGTAGCGTGATGGGAGGAAACAACGGCCTCCTTCTCCTTCTCGGAATACCCCGTTGCCCAAGGTTACGGGCCTTGTCCAGAAGCAACAGTTGCCCAGGATTTCTTTGCTTTGAGCTCGTGAGACAGCATATCATGTAGGACCGCCGAGAAGGAGACCTGCCTCTCTCTGGTTTGGAAGAGGTTAGCTTTTCTACTCAGCCTTGGAGCACAAAGAGGTTAGCTTTTCTACTCAGCCTTGGAGCACAAAGACCCAGCCAATTCCCAAGGACAGTTTCGAAGGTTACTGGTGCAGGTCTCTCTGCGCTTAGCCCACCGTTCAGCTACAGTCTGTAAAGTGCATTCAGGGAAGAGCAAGAAAGTCTCCAACGCCCCGCGTCTTGTGGGGAAGGAACAGCACATTCTCTCCTCAGTGAAGACGTCCTTTCTTGCAGACTGCCAGGCTGGGACTCCTCTTCCGTCTCAGACCACCGAGTTTGGCATAGCGTTGAAATGACCCCTTCCCTCAACGCCGTACGCATCTCTTCAAGAACATAAACCCTGTGTGCCCATTCGTTATACCTCACCGCCCTAAGAAACACCGAAGAGCTGTGGCTGGATGGTAGGAAACAGTGGCCGTAGTGTCCTTCGATCAATATCCCGTTCCAAAGGCCCCCCCGTGAAAATCTCTTGCTTTCGAGGGCCTAGGGCATTCCAAGGGCTGCCAAACACAGCTAAAGGAGGCGAAATAAGAGAAGCAGAACTTGCTCCTGAGAAACTCGTACATACACTGAACCCAAAGCGTGCCTCTTCGTGGAGACCGAAGGCCTCCCCAGCTCAGATTCTGGGCCCTGGAACACAGTGCTAACCGCTGCCTTCAAGGAGAGGTAGGCAAGGAATGTTTTCACGTCTCGCCTGCCTCTCAGGGCCTGTTCAGCTTGAGTGGAAAATATCCACAGCCTGCCCGAACGTCCTGCCGAGCAGCGAGTTGTACTGGAGTGTAGCAAACGCTTCCAAGTTGTCTGAGGGGAAAGAGGCCATTGCTGTGGTGTGAACGGCCTTCTCTGCCACTCTTTCGGAGCACAGTGCTCTCTGGGCAGGCAGGCTAGTTCCTAGAGCAGAAGCATTTGAACAGACGTCTGCCCTGGTATACTTCCTACATCCGCACATCGAGTGCATCTTTCCTACGCTCCAGGCACCCACACGGTGCACAGAACTCCTCCTGATGGCGAGACAGAAGACGCAACATTTCTTCTAGGGGGCTCGTGAGGGGCGAGGCCTCTTGAGGAGTTGGACCCTCGAATGCCGCTGAAACCACTGAGGTTGATTGCCACGTTATGTTAGCGACACACTGAGAGCATTTCAGGTTCATGGAACCCCGTGCAGTGCGCCACGAGAGAAGAAAACGCAGATGCTGCCTTGACAGGGTTAGATTGAATTGCCTCTGTCCCCCCTCCGGAAACTAACTTTCCCAGAGCCAGCACAGCTTCACGTCCCGAGCAACGTTTTCTGCTGTGTGCCAGGATACATGAAAGGAAACCTGGGGACGCTGGGAGACTCTGAGCTGTACGCGGCTTGCCAAAGCTTCTAGACCCTTCAGGGGTCAGTGTGGCCCTTCTGGAGAGTGACACAGCATGTTTCCTAATGGAAACCTAGTGTTACATTTCGGGGACTTTCTGCACAACCTTCCTCAGCCGCCTAGCTGGATGTCCTTGCCCAGAAGCGGCAGTTGCCAAGGAGTTCTTTCCCAGGAGCTCGTGAGACAGCATACCATGCAGAACCGCAGAGAAGGAGACCAGCCTTTCTCCGGGTTCTCAGAGGTTCGCTTTTCTGCCTTTGAGCCTCTGAACTCAGAGATCCAGTCAGCTCCCAATGATACTTTAGAACTGTAGTATTGAAGGTCTCTCTGCCATCAGCCCCCTGCTCAGCTCCCGTCTCCTAGGTGCATTCAGTGAAGTAGCATCCACTCTGCAGCCTCCCGCACCATGTTGTTTAGGAACGGCACATTTCCTCTTCGTAAAGAAATCTTTTCTTGCAGCCTGCCTGGCCCGAGCTCCTATTCCTTTTCCGAAGGCCGAGTTCGGCATAGCCCTGCAATGACCCCTTCCCTCAAGGCCGGACACATCTCTGAAAGACTATACTCCATGGGTCCCCATTCATTACATCTTACCTCCCATGAAACACAAAGGAGTTGTAGCGTGATGGGAGGAAACAACGGCCTCCTTCTCCTTCTCGGAATACCCCGTTGCCCAAGGTTACGGGCCTTGTCCAGAAGCAACAGTTGCCCAGGATTTCTTTGCTTTGAGCTCGTGAGACAGCATATCATGTAGGACCGCCGAGAAGGAGACCTGCCTCTCTCTGGTTTGGAAGAGGTTAGCTTTTCTACTCAGCCTTGGAGCACAAAGACCCAGCCAATTCCCAAGGACAGTTTCGAAGGTTACTGGTGCAGGTCTCTCTGCGCTTAGCCCACCGTTCAGCTACAGTCTGTAAAGTGCATTCAGGGAAGAGCAAGAAAGTCTCCAACGCCCCGCGTCTTGTGGGGAAGGAACAGCACATTCTCTCCTCAGTGAAGACGTCCTTTCTTGCAGACTGCCAGGCTGGGACTCCTCTTCCGTCTCAGACCACCGAGTTTGGCATAGCGTTGAAATGACCCCTTCCCTCAACGCCGTAGGCATCTCTTCAAGAACATAAACCCTGTGTGCCCATTCGTTATACCTCACCGCCCTAAGAAACACCGAAGAGCTGTGGCTGGATGGTAGGAAACAGTGGCCGTAGTGTCCTTCGATCAATATCCCGTTCCAAAGGCCCCCCCGTGAAAATCTCTTGCTTTCGAGGGCCTAGGGCATTCCAAGGGCTGCCAAACACAGCTAAAGGAGGCGAAATAAGAGAAGCAGAACTTGCTCCTGAGAAACTCGTACATACACTGAACCCAAAGCGTGCCTCTTCGTGGAGACCGAAGGCCTCCCCAGCTCAGATTCTGGGCCCTGGAACACAGTGCTAACCGCTGCCTTCAAGGAGAGGTAGGCAAGGAATGTTTTCACGTCTCGCCTGCCTCTCAGGGCCTGTTCAGCTTGAGTGGAAAATATCCACAGCCTGCCCGAACGTCCTGCCGAGCAGCGAGTTGTACTGGAGTGTAGCAAACGCTTCCAAGTTGTCTGAGGGGAAAGAGGCCATTGCTGTGGTGTGAACGGCCTTCTCTGCCACTCTTTCGGAGCACAGTGCTCTCTGGGCAGGCAGGCTAGTTCCTAGAGCAGAAGCATTTGAACAGACGTCTGCCCTGGTATACTTCCTACATCCGCACATCGAGTGCATCTTTCCTACGCTCCAGGCACCCACACGGTGCACAGAACTCCTCCTGATGGCGAGACAGAAGACGCAACATTTCTTCTAGGGGGCTCGTGAGGGGCGAGGCCTCTTGAGGAGTTGGACCCTCGAATGCCGCTGAAACCACTGAGGTTGATTGCCACGTTATGTTAGCGACACACTGAGAGCATTTCAGGTTCATGGAACCCCGTGCAGTGCGCCACGAGAGAAGAAAACGCAGATGCTGCCTTGACAGGGTTAGATTGAATTGCCTCTGTCCCCCCTCCGGAAACTAACTTTCCCAGAGCCAGCACAGCTTCACGTCCCGAGCAACGTTTTCTGCTGTGTGCCAGGATACATGAAAGGAAACCTGGGGACGCTGGGAGACTCTGAGCTGTACGCGGCTTGCCAAAGCTTCTAGACCCTTCAGGGGTCAGTGTGGCCCTTCTGGAGAGTGACACAGCATGTTTCCTAATGGAAACCTAGTGTTACATTTCGGGGACTTTCTGCACAACCTTCCTCAGCCGCCTAGCTGGATGTCCTTGCCCAGAAGCGGCAGTTGCCAAGGAGTTCTTTCCCAGGAGCTCGTGAGACAGCATACCATGCAGAACCGCAGAGAAGGAGACCAGCCTTTCTCCGGGTTCTCAGAGGTTCGCTTTTCTGCCTTTGAGCCTCTGAACTCAGAGATCCAGTCAGCTCCCAATGATACTTTAGAACTGTAGTATTGAAGGTCTCTCTGCCATCAGCCCCCTGCTCAGCTCCCGTCTCCTAGGTGCATTCAGTGAAGTAGCATCCACTCTGCAGCCTCCCGCACCATGTTGTTTAGGAACGGCACATTTCCTCTTCGTAAAGAAATCTTTTCTTGCAGCCTGCCTGGCCCGAGCTCCTATTCCTTTTCCGAAGGCCGAGTTCGGCATAGCCCTGCAATGACCCCTTCCCTCAAGGCCGGACACATCTCTGAAAGACTATACTCCATGGGTCCCCATTCATTACATCTTACCTCCCATGAAACACAAAGGAGTTGTAGCGTGATGGGAGGAAACAACGGCCTCCTTCTCCTTCTCGGAATACCCCGTTGCCCAAGGTTACGGGCCTTGTCCAGAAGCAACAGTTGCCCAGGATTTCTTTGCTTTGAGCTCGTGAGACAGCATATCATGTAGGACCGCCGAGAAGGAGACCTGCCTCTCTCTGGTTTGGAAGAGGTTAGCTTTTCTACTCAGCCTTGGAGCACAAAGACCCAGCCAATTCCCAAGGACAGTTTCGAAGGTTACTGGTGCAGGTCTCTCTGCGCTTAGCCCACCGTTCAGCTACAGTCTGTAAAGTGCATTCAGGGAAGAGCAAGAAAGTCTCCAACGCCCCGCGTCTTGTGGGGAAGGAACAGCACATTCTCTCCTCAGTGAAGACGTCCTTTCTTGCAGACTGCCAGGCTGGGACTCCTCTTCCGTCTCAGACCACCGAGTTTGGCATAGCGTTGAAATGACCCCTTCCCTCAACGCCGTACGCATCTCTTCAAGAACATAAACCCTGTGTGCCCATTCGTTATACCTCACCGCCCTAAGAAACACCGAAGAGCTGTGGCTGGATGGTAGGAAACAGTGGCCGTAGTGTCCTTCGATCAATATCCCGTTCCAAAGGCCCCCCCGTGAAAATCTCTTGCTTTCGAGGGCCTAGGGCATTCCAAGGGCTGCCAAACACAGCTAAAGGAGGCGAAATAAGAGAAGCAGAACTTGCTCCTGAGAAACTCGTACATACACTGAACCCAAAGCGTGCCTCTTCGTGGAGACCGAAGGCCTCCCCAGCTCAGATTCTGGGCCCTGGAACACAGTGCTAACCGCTGCCTTCAAGGAGAGGTAGGCAAGGAATGTTTTCACGCCTCGCCTGCCTCTCAGGGCCTGTTCAGCTTGAGTGGAAAATATCCACAGCCTGCCCGAACGTCCTGCCGAGCAGCGAGTTGTACTGGAGTGTAGCAAACGCTTCCAAGTTGTCTGAGGGGAAAGAGGCCATTGCTGTGGTGTGAACGGCCTTCTCTGCCACTCTTTCGGAGCACAGTGCTCTCTGGGCAGGCAGGCTAGTTCCTAGAGCAGAAGCATTTGAACAGACGTCTGCCCTGGTATACTTCCTACATCCGCACATCGAGTGCATCTTTCCTACGCTCCAGGCACCCACACGGTGCACAGAACTCCTCCTGATGGCGAGACAGAAGACGCAACATTTCTTCTAGGGGGCTCGTGAGGGGCGAGGCCTCTTGAGGAGTTGGACCCTCGAATGCCGCTGAAACCACTGAGGTTGATTGCCACGTTATGTTAGCGACACACTGAGAGCATTTCAGGTTCATGGAACCCCGTGCAGTGCGCCACGAGAGAAGAAAACGCAGATGCTGCCTTGACAGGGTTAGATTGAATTGCCTCTGTCCCCCCTCCGGAAACTAACTTTCCCAGAGCCAGCACAGCTTCACGTCCCGAGCAACGTTTTCTGCTGTGTGCCAGGATACATGAAAGGAAACCTGGGGACGCTGGGAGACTCTGAGCTGTACGCGGCTTGCCAAAGCTTCTAGACCCTTCAGGGGTCAGTGTGGCCCTTCTGGAGAGTGACACAGCATGTTTCCTAATGGAAACCTAGTGTTACATTTCGGGGACTTTCTGCACAACCTTCCTCAGCCGCCTAGCTGGATGTCCTTGCCCAGAAGCGGCAGTTGCCAAGGAGTTCTTTCCCAGGAGCTCGTGAGACAGCATACCATGCAGAACCGCAGAGAAGGAGACCAGCCTTTCTCCGGGTTCTCAGAGGTTCGCTTTTCTGCCTTTGAGCCTCTGAACTCAGAGATCCAGTCAGCTCCCAATGATACTTTAGAACTGTAGTATTGAAGGTCTCTCTGCCATCAGCCCCCTGCTCAGCTCCCGTCTCCTAGGTGCATTCAGTGAAGTAGCATCCACTCTGCAGCCTCCCGCACCATGTTGTTTAGGAACGGCACATTTCCTCTTCGTAAAGAAATCTTTTCTTGCAGCCTGCCTGGCCCGAGCTCCTATTCCTTTTCCGAAGGCCGAGTTCGGCATAGCCCTGCAATGACCCCTTCCCTCAAGGCCGGACACATCTCTGAAAGACTATACTCCATGGGTCCCCATTCATTACATCTTACCTCCCATGAAACACAAAGGAGTTGTAGCGTGATGGGAGGAAACAACGGCCTCCTTCTCCTTCTCGGAATACCCCGTTGCCCAAGGTTACGGGCCTTGTCCAGAAGCAACAGTTGCCCAGGATTTCTTTGCTTTGAGCTCGTGAGACAGCATATCATGTAGGACCGCCGAGAAGGAGACCTGCCTCTCTCTGGTTTGGAAGAGGTTAGCTTTTCTACTCAGCCTTGGAGCACAAAGACCCAGCCAATTCCCAAGGACAGTTTCGAAGGTTACTGGTGCAGGTCTCTCTGCGCTTAGCCCACCGTTCAGCTACAGTCTGTAAAGTGCATTCAGGGAAGAGCAAGAAAGTCTCCAACGCCCCGCGTCTTGTGGGGAAGGAACAGCACATTCTCTCCTCAGTGAAGACGTCCTTTCTTGCAGACTGCCAGGCTGGGACTCCTCTTCCGTCTCAGACCACCGAGTTTGGCATAGCGTTGAAATGACCCCTTCCCTCAACGCCGTACGCATCTCTTCAAGAACATAAACCCTGTGTGCCCATTCGTTATACCTCACCGCCCTAAGAAACACCGAAGAGCTGTGGCTGGATGGTAGGAAACAGTGGCCGTAGTGTCCTTCGATCAATATCCCGTTCCAAAGGCCCCCCCGTGAAAATCTCTTGCTTTCGAGGGCCTAGGGCATTCCAAGGGCTGCCAAACACAGCTAAAGGAGGCGAAATAAGAGAAGCAGAACTTGCTCCTGAGAAACTCGTACATACACTGAACCCAAAGCGTGCCTCTTCGTGGAGACCGAAGGCCTCCCCAGCTCAGATTCTGGGCCCTGGAACACAGTGCTAACCGCTGCCTTCAAGGAGAGGTAGGCAAGGAATGTTTTCACGTCTCGCCTGCCTCTCAGGGCCTGTTCAGCTTGAGTGGAAAATATCCACAGCCTGCCCGAACGTCCTGCCGAGCAGCGAGTTGTACTGGAGTGTAGCAAACGCTTCCAAGTTGTCTGAGGGGAAAGAGGCCATTGCTGTGGTGTGAACGGCCTTCTCTGCCACTCTTTCGGAGCACAGTGCTCTCTGGGCAGGCAGGCTAGTTCCTAGAGCAGAAGCATTTGAACAGACGTCTGCCCTGGTATACTTCCTACATCCGCACATCGAGTGCATCTTTCCTACGCTCCAGGCACCCACACGGTGCACAGAACTCCTCCTGATGGCGAGACAGAAGACGCAACATTTCTTCTAGGGGGCTCGTGAGGGGCGAGGCCTCTTGAGGAGTTGGACCCTCGAATGCCGCTGAAACCACTGAGGTTGATTGCCACGTTATGTTAGCGACACACTGAGAGCATTTCAGGTTCATGGAACCCCGTGCAGTGCGCCACGAGAGAAGAAAACGCAGATGCTGCCTTGACAGGGTTAGATTGAATTGCCTCTGTCCCCCCTCCGGAAACTAACTTTCCCAGAGCCAGCACAGCTTCACGTCCCGAGCAACGTTTTCTGCTGTGTGCCAGGATACATGAAAGGAAACCTGGGGACGCTGGGAGACTCTGAGCTGTACGCGGCTTGCCAAAGCTTCTAGACCCTTCAGGGGTCAGTGTGGCCCTTCTGGAGAGTGACACAGCATGTTTCCTAATGGAAACCTAGTGTTACATTTCGGGGACTTTCTGCACAACCTTCCTCAGCCGCCTAGCTGGATGTCCTTGCCCAGAAGCGGCAGTTGCCAAGGAGTTCTTTCCCAGGAGCTCGTGAGACAGCATACCATGCAGAACCGCAGAGAAGGAGACCAGCCTTTCTCCGGGTTCTCAGAGGTTCGCTTTTCTGCCTTTGAGCCTCTGAACTCAGAGATCCAGTCAGCTCCCAATGATACTTTAGAACTGTAGTATTGAAGGTCTCTCTGCCATCAGCCCCCTGCTCAGCTCCCGTCTCCTAGGTGCATTCAGTGAAGTAGCATCCACTCTGCAGCCTCCCGCACCATGTTGTTTAGGAACGGCACATTTCCTCTTCGTAAAGAAATCTTTTCTTGCAGCCTGCCTGGCCCGAGCTCCTATTCCTTTTCCGAAGGCCGAGTTCGGCATAGCCCTGCAATGACCCCTTCCCTCAAGGCCGGACACATCTCTGAAAGACTATACTCCATGGGTCCCCATTCATTACATCTTACCTCCCATGAAACACAAAGGAGTTGTAGCGTGATGGGAGGAAACAACGGCCTCCTTCTCCTTCTCGGAATACCCCGTTGCCCAAGGTTACGGGCCTTGTCCAGAAGCAACAGTTGCCCAGGATTTCTTTGCTTTGAGCTCGTGAGACAGCATATCATGTAGGACCGCCGAGAAGGAGACCTGCCTCTCTCTGGTTTGGAAGAGGTTAGCTTTTCTACTCAGCCTTGGAGCACAAAGACCCAGCCAATTCCCAAGGACAGTTTCGAAGGTTACTGGTGCAGGTCTCTCTGCGCTTAGCCCACCGTTCAGCTACAGTCTGTAAAGTGCATTCAGGGAAGAGCAAGAAAGTCTCCAACGCCCCGCGTCTTGTGGGGAAGGAACAGCACATTCTCTCCTCAGTGAAGACGTCCTTTCTTGCAGACTGCCAGGCTGGGACTCCTCTTCCGTCTCAGACCACCGAGTTTGGCATAGCGTTGAAATGACCCCTTCCCTCAACGCCGTAGGCATCTCTTCAAGAACATAAACCCTGTGTGCCCATTCGTTATACCTCACCGCCCTAAGAAACACCGAAGAGCTGTGGCTGGATGGTAGGAAACAGTGGCCGTAGTGTCCTTCGATCAATATCCCGTTCCAAAGGCCCCCCCGTGAAAATCTCTTGCTTTCGAGGGCCTAGGGCATTCCAAGGGCTGCCAAACACAGCTAAAGGAGGCGAAATAAGAGAAGCAGAACTTGCTCCTGAGAAACTCGTACATACACTGAACCCAAAGCGTGCCTCTTCGTGGAGACCGAAGGCCTCCCCAGCTCAGATTCTGGGCCCTGGAACACAGTGCTAACCGCTGCCTTCAAGGAGAGGTAGGCAAGGAATGTTTTCACGTCTCGCCTGCCTCTCAGGGCCTGTTCAGCTTGAGTGGAAAATATCCACAGCCTGCCCGAACGTCCTGCCGAGCAGCGAGTTGTACTGGAGTGTAGCAAACGCTTCCAAGTTGTCTGAGGGGAAAGAGGCCATTGCTGTGGTGTGAACGGCCTTCTCTGCCACTCTTTCGGAGCACAGTGCTCTCTGGGCAGGCAGGCTAGTTCCTAGAGCAGAAGCATTTGAACAGACGTCTGCCCTGGTATACTTCCTACATCCGCACATCGAGTGCATCTTTCCTACGCTCCAGGCACCCACACGGTGCACAGAACTCCTCCTGATGGCGAGACAGAAGACGCAACATTTCTTCTAGGGGGCTCGTGAGGGGCGAGGCCTCTTGAGGAGTTGGACCCTCGAATGCCGCTGAAACCACTGAGGTTGATTGCCACGTTATGTTAGCGACACACTGAGAGCATTTCAGGTTCATGGAACCCCGTGCAGTGCGCCACGAGAGAAGAAAACGCAGATGCTGCCTTGACAGGGTTAGATTGAATTGCCTCTGTCCCCCCTCCGGAAACTAACTTTCCCAGAGCCAGCACAGCTTCACGTCCCGAGCAACGTTTTCTGCTGTGTGCCAGGATACATGAAAGGAAACCTGGGGACGCTGGGAGACTCTGAGCTGTACGCGGCTTGCCAAAGCTTCTAGACCCTTCAGGGGTCAGTGTGGCCCTTCTGGAGAGTGACACAGCATGTTTCCTAATGGAAACCTAGTGTTACATTTCGGGGACTTTCTGCACAACCTTCCTCAGCCGCCTAGCTGGATGTCCTTGCCCAGAAGCGGCAGTTGCCAAGGAGTTCTTTCCCAGGAGCTCGTGAGACAGCATACCATGCAGAACCGCAGAGAAGGAGACCAGCCTTTCTCCGGGTTCTCAGAGGTTCGCTTTTCTGCCTTTGAGCCTCTGAACTCAGAGATCCAGTCAGCTCCCAATGATACTTTAGAACTGTAGTATTGAAGGTCTCTCTGCCATCAGCCCCCTGCTCAGCTCCCGTCTCCTAGGTGCATTCAGTGAAGTAGCATCCACTCTGCAGCCTCCCGCACCATGTTGTTTAGGAACGGCACATTTCCTCTTCGTAAAGAAATCTTTTCTTGCAGCCTGCCTGGCCCGAGCTCCTATTCCTTTTCCGAAGGCCGAGTTCGGCATAGCCCTGCAATGACCCCTTCCCTCAAGGCCGGACACATCTCTGAAAGACTATACTCCATGGGTCCCCATTCATTACATCTTACCTCCCATGAAACACAAAGGAGTTGTAGCGTGATGGGAGGAAACAACGGCCTCCTTCTCCTTCTCGGAATACCCCGTTGCCCAAGGTTACGGGCCTTGTCCAGAAGCAACAGTTGCCCAGGATTTCTTTGCTTTGAGCTCGTGAGACAGCATATCATGTAAGACCGCCGAGAAGGAGACCTGCCTCTCTCTGGTTTGGAAGAGGTTAGCTTTTCTACTCAGCCTTGGAGCACAAAGACCCAGCCAATTCCCAAGGACAGTTTCGAAGGTTACTGGTGCAGGTCTCTCTGCGCTTAGCCCACCGTTCAGCTACAGTCTGTAAAGTGCATTCAGGGAAGAGCAAGAAAGTCTCCAACGCCCCGCGTCTTGTGGGGAAGGAACAGCACATTCTCTCCTCAGTGAAGACGTCCTTTCTTGCAGACTGCCAGGCTGGGACTCCTCTTCCGTCTCAGACCACCGAGTTTGGCATAGCGTTGAAATGACCCCTTCCCTCAACGCCGTACGCATCTCTTCAAGAACATAAACCCTGTGTGCCCATTCGTTATACCTCACCGCCCTAAGAAACACCGAAGAGCTGTGGCTGGATGGTAGGAAACAGTGGCCGTAGTGTCCTTCGATCAATATCCCGTTCCAAAGGCCCCCCCGTGAAAATCTCTTGCTTTCGAGGGCCTAGGGCATTCCAAGGGCTGCCAAACACAGCTAAAGGAGGCGAAATAAGAGAAGCAGAACTTGCTCCTGAGAAACTCGTACATACACTGAACCCAAAGCGTGCCTCTTCGTGGAGACCGAAGGCCTCCCCAGCTCAGATTCTGGGCCCTGGAACACAGTGCTAACCGCTGCCTTCAAGGAGAGGTAGGCAAGGAATGTTTTCACGTCTCGCCTGCCTCTCAGGGCCTGTTCAGCTTGAGTGGAAAATATCCACAGCCTGCCCGAACGTCCTGCCGAGCAGCGAGTTGTACTGGAGTGTAGCAAACGCTTCCAAGTTGTCTGAGGGGAAAGAGGCCATTGCTGTGGTGTGAACGGCCTTCTCTGCCACTCTTTCGGAGCACAGTGCTCTCTGGGCAGGCAGGCTAGTTCCTAGAGCAGAAGCATTTGAACAGACGTCTGCCCTGGTATACTTCCTACATCCGCACATCGAGTGCATCTTTCCTACGCTCCAGGCACCCACACGGTGCACAGAACTCCTCCTGATGGCGAGACAGAAGACGCAACATTTCTTCTAGGGGGCTTGTGAGGGGCGAGGCCTCTTGAGGAGTTGGACCCTCGAATGCCGCTGAAACCACTGAGGTTGATTGCCACGTTATGTTAGCGACACACTGAGAGCATTTCAGGTTCATGGAACCCCGTGCAGTGCGCCACGAGAGAAGAAAACGCAGATGCTGCCTTGACAGGGTTAGATTGAATTGCCTCTGTCCCCCCTCCGGAAACTAACTTTCCCAGAGCCAGCACAGCTTCACGTCCCGAGCAACGTTTTCTGCTGTGTGCCAGGATACATGAAAGGAAACCTGGGGACGCTGGGAGACTCTGAGCTGTACGCGGCTTGCCAAAGCTTCTAGACCCTTCAGGGGTCAGTGTGGCCCTTCTGGAGAGTGACACAGCATGTTTCCTAATGGAAACCTAGTGTTACATTTCGGGGACTTTCTGCACAACCTTCCTCAGCCGCCTAGCTGGATGTCCTTGCCCAGAAGCGGCAGTTGCCAAGGAGTTCTTTCCCAGGAGCTCGTGAGACAGCATACCATGCAGAACCGCAGAGAAGGAGACCAGCCTTTCTCCGGGTTCTCAGAGGTTCGCTTTTCTGCCTTTGAGCCTCTGAACTCAGAGATCCAGTCAGCTCCCAATGATACTTTAGAACTGTAGTATTGAAGGTCTCTCTGCCATCAGCCCCCTGCTCAGCTCCCGTCTCCTAGGTGCATTCAGTGAAGTAGCATCCACTCTGCAGCCTCCCGCACCATGTTGTTTAGGAACGGCACATTTCCTCTTCGTAAAGAAATCTTTTCTTGCAGCCTGCCTGGCCCGAGCTCCTATTCCTTTTCCGAAGGCCGAGTTCGGCATAGCCCTGCAATGACCCCTTCCCTCAAGGCCGGACACATCTCTGAAAGACTATACTCCATGGGTCCCCATTCATTACATCTTACCTCCCATGAAACACAAAGGAGTTGTAGCGTGATGGGAGGAAACAACGGCCTCCTTCTCCTTCTCGGAATACCCCGTTGCCCAAGGTTACGGGCCTTGTCCAGAAGCAACAGTTGCCCAGGATTTCTTTGCTTTGAGCTCGTGAGACAGCATATCATGTAGGACCGCCGAGAAGGAGACCTGCCTCTCTCTGGTTTGGAAGAGGTTAGCTTTTCTACTCAGCCTTGGAGCACAAAGACCCAGCCAATTCCCAAGGACAGTTTCGAAGGTTACTGGTGCAGGTCTCTCTGCGCTTAGCCCACCGTTCAGCTACAGTCTGTAAAGTGCATTCAGGGAAGAGCAAGAAAGTCTCCAACACCCCGCGTCTTGTGGGGAAGGAACAGCACATTCTCTCCTCAGTGAAGACGTCCTTTCTTGCAGACTGCCAGGCTGGGACTCCTCTTCCGTCTCAGACCACCGAGTTTGGCATAGCGTTGAAATGACCCCTTCCCTCAACGCCGTACGCATCTCTTCAAGAACATAAACCCTGTGTGCCCATTCGTTATACCTCACCGCCCTAAGAAACACCGAAGAGCTGTGGCTGGATGGTAGGAAACAGTGGCCGTAGTGTCCTTCGATCAATATCCCGTTCCAAAGGCCCCCCCGTGAAAATCTCTTGCTTTCGAGGGCCTAGGGCATTCCAAGGGCTGCCAAACACAGCTAAAGGAGGCGAAATAAGAGAAGCAGAACTTGCTCCTGAGAAACTCGTACATACACTGAACCCAAAGCGTGCCTCTTCGTGGAGACCGAAGGCCTCCCCAGCTCAGATTCTGGGCCCTGGAACACAGTGCTAACCGCTGCCTTCAAGGAGAGGTAGGCAAGGAATGTTTTCACGTCTCGCCTGCCTCTCAGGGCCTGTTCAGCTTGAGTGGAAAATATCCACAGCCTGCCCGAACGTCCTGCCGAGCAGCGAGTTGTACTGGAGTGTAGCAAACGCTTCCAAGTTGTCTGAGGGGAAAGAGGCCATTGCTGTGGTGTGAACGGCCTTCTCTGCCACTCTTTCGGAGCACAGTGCTCTCTGGGCAGGCAGGCTAGTTCCTAGAGCAGAAGCATTTGAACAGACGTCTGCCCTGGTATACTTCCTACATCCGCACATCGAGTGCATCTTTCCTACGCTCCAGGCACCCACACGGTGCACAGAACTCCTCCTGATGGCGAGACAGAAGACGCAACATTTCTTCTAGGGGGCTCGTGAGGGGCGAGGCCTCTTGAGGAGTTGGACCCTCGAATGCCGCTGAAACCACTGAGGTTGATTGCCACGTTATGTTAGCGACACACTGAGAGCATTTCAGGTTCATGGAACCCCGTGCAGTGCGCCACGAGAGAAGAAAACGCAGATGCTGCCTTGACAGGGCTAGATTGAATTGCCTCTGTCCCCCCTCCGGAAACTAACTTTCCCAGAGCCAGCACAGCTTCACGTCCCGAGCAACGTTTTCTGCTGTGTGCCAGGATACATGAAAGGAAACCTGGGGACGCTGGGAGACTCTGAGCTGTACGCGGCTTGCCAAAGCTTCTAGACCCTTCAGGGGTCAGTGTGGCCCTTCTGGAGAGTGACACAGCATGTTTCCTAATGGAAACCTAGTGTTACATTTCGGGGACTTTCTGCACAACCTTCCTCAGCCGCCTAGCTGGATGTCCTTGCCCAGAAGCGGCAGTTGCCAAGGAGTTCTTTCCCAGGAGCTCGTGAGACAGCATACCATGCAGAACCGCAGAGAAGGAGACCAGCCTTTCTCCGGGTTCTCAGAGGTTCGCTTTTCTGCCTTTGAGCCTCTGAACTCAGAGATCCAGTCAGCTCCCAATGATACTTTAGAACTGTAGTATTGAAGGTCTCTCTGCCATCAGCCCCCTGCTCAGCTCCCGTCTCCTAGGTGCATTCAGTGAAGTAGCATCCACTCTGCAGCCTCCCGCACCATGTTGTTTAGGAACGGCACATTTCCTCTTCGTAAAGAAATCTTTTCTTGCAGCCTGCCTGGCCCGAGCTCCTATTCCTTTTCCGAAGGCCGAGTTCGGCATAGCCCTGCAATGACCCCTTCCCTCAAGGCCGGACACATCTCTGAAAGACTATACTCCATGGGTCCCCATTCATTACATCTTACCTCCCATGAAACACAAAGGAGTTGTAGCGTGATGGGAGGAAACAACGGCCTCCTTCTCCTTCTCGGAATACCCCGTTGCCCAAGGTTACGGGCCTTGTCCAGAAGCAACAGTTGCCCAGGATTTCTTTGCTTTGAGCTCGTGAGACAGCATATCATGTAGGACCGCCGAGAAGGAGACCTGCCTCTCTCTGGTTTGGAAGAGGTTAGCTTTTCTACTCAGCCTTGGAGCACAAAGACCCAGCCAATTCCCAAGGACAGTTTCGAAGGTTACTGGTGCAGGTCTCTCTGCGCTTAGCCCACCGTTCAGCTACAGTCTGTAAAGTGCATTCAGGGAAGAGCAAGAAAGTCTCCAACGCCCCGCGTCTTGTGGGGAAGGAACAGCACATTCTCTCCTCAGTGAAGACGTCCTTTCTTGCAGACTGCCAGGCTGGGACTCCTCTTCCGTCTCAGACCACCGAGTTTGGCATAGCGTTGAAATGACCCCTTCCCTCAACGCCGTACGCATCTCTTCAAGAACATAAACCCTGTGTGCTCATTCATTATACCTCACCGCCCTAAGAAACACCGAAGAGCTGTGGCTGGATGGTAGGAAACAGTGGCCGTAGTGTCCTTCGATCAATATCCCGTTCCAAAGGCCCCCCCGTGAAAATCTCTTGCTTTCGAGGGCCTAGGGCATTCCAAGGGCTGCCAAACACAGCTAAAGGAGGCGAAATAAGAGAAGCAGAACTTGCTCCTGAGAAACTCGTACATACACTGAACCCAAAGCGTGCCTCTTCGTGGAGACCGAAGGCCTCCCCAGCTCAGATTCTGGGCCCTGGAACACAGTGCTAACCGCTGCCTTCAAGGAGAGGTAGGCAAGGAATGTTTTCACGTCTCGCCTGCCTCTCAGGGCCTGTTCAGCTTGAGTGGAAAATATCCACAGCCTGCCCGAACGTCCTGCCGAGCAGCGAGTTGTACTGGAGTGTAGCAAACGCTTCCAAGTTGTCTGAGGGGAAAGAGGCCATTGCTGTGGTGTGAACGGCCTTCTCTGCCACTCTTTCGGAGCACAGTGCTCTCTGGGCAGGCAGGCTAGTTCCTAGAGCAGAAGCATTTGAACAGACGTCTGCCCTGGTATACTTCCTACATCCGCACATCGAGTGCATCTTTCCTACGCTCCAGGCACCCACACGGTGCACAGAACTCCTCCTGATGGCGAGACAGAAGACGCAACATTTCTTCTAGGGGGCTCGTGAGGGGCGAGGCCTCTTGAGGAGTTGGACCCTCGAATGCCGCTGAAACCACTGAGGTTGATTGCCACGTTATGTTAGCGACACACTGAGAGCATTTCAGGTTCATGGAACCCCGTGCAGTGCGCCACGAGAGAAGAAAACGCAGATGCTGCCTTGACAGGGTTAGATTGAATTGCCTCTGTCCCCCCTCCGGAAACTAACTTTCCCAGAGCCAGCACAGCTTCACGTCCCGAGCAACGTTTTCTGCTGTGTGCCAGGATACATGAAAGGAAACCTGGGGACGCTGGGAGACTCTGAGCTGTACGCGGCTTGCCAAAGCTTCTAGACCCTTCAGGGGTCAGTGTGGCCCTTCTGGAGAGTGACACAGCATGTTTCCTAATGGAAACCTAGTGTTACATTTCGGGGACTTTCTGCACAACCTTCCTCAGCCGCCTAGCTGGATGTCCTTGCCCAGAAGCGGCAGTTGCCAAGGAGTTCTTTCCCAGGAGCTCGTGAGACAGCATACCATGCAGAACCGCAGAGAAGGAGACCAGCCTTTCTCCGGGTTCTCAGAGGTTCGCTTTTCTGCCTTTGAGCCTCTGAAGTCAGAGATCCAGTCAGCTCCCAATGATACTTTAGAACTGTAGTATTGAAGGTCTCTCTGCCATCAGCCCCCTGCTCAGCTCCCGTCTCCTAGGTGCATTCAGTGAAGTAGCATCCACTCTGCAGCCTCCCGCACCATGTTGTTTAGGAACGGCACATTTCCTCTTCGTAAAGAAATCTTTTCTTGCAGCCTGCCTGGCCCGAGCTCCTATTCCTTTTCCGAAGGCCGAGTTCGGCATAGCCCTGCAATGACCCCTTCCCTCAAGGCCGGACACATCTCTGAAAGACTATACTCCATGGGTCCCCATTCATTACATCTTACCTCCCATGAAACACAAAGGAGTTGTAGCGTGATGGGAGGAAACAACGGCCTCCTTCTCCTTCTCGGAATACCCCGTTGCCCAAGGTTACGGGCCTTGTCCAGAAGCAACAGTTGCCCAGGATTTCTTTGCTTTGAGCTCGTGAGACAGCATATCATGTAGGACCGCCGAGAAGGAGACCTGCCTCTCTCTGGTTTGGAAGAGGTTAGCTTTTCTACTCAGCCTTGGAGCACAAAGAGGTTAGCTTTTCTACTCAGCCTTGGAGCACAAAGACCCAGCCAATTCCCAAGGACAGTTTCGAAGGTTACTGGTGCAGGTCTCTCTGCGCTTAGCCCACCGTTCAGCTACAGTCTGTAAAGTGCATTCAGGGAAGAGCAAGAAAGTCTCCAACGCCCCGCGTCTTGTGGGGAAGGAACAGCACATTCTCTCCTCAGTGAAGACGTCCTTTCTTGCAGACTGCCAGGCTGGGACTCCTCTTCCGTCTCAGACCACCGAGTTTGGCATAGCGTTGAAATGACCCCTTCCCTCAACGCCGTACGCATCTCTTCAAGAACATAAACCCTGTGTGCCCATTCGTTATACCTCACCGCCCTAAGAAACACCGAAGAGCTGTGGCTGGATGGTAGGAAACAGTGGCCGTAGTGTCCTTCGATCAATATCCCGTTCCAAAGGCCCCCCCGTGAAAATCTCTTGCTTTCGAGGGCCTAGGGCATTCCAAGGGCTGCCAAACACAGCTAAAGGAGGCGAAATAAGAGAAGCAGAACTTGCTCCTGAGAAACTCGTACATACACTGAACCCAAAGCGTGCCTCTTCGTGGAGACCGAAGGCCTCCCCAGCTCAGATTCTGGGCCCTGGAACACAGTGCTAACCGCTGCCTTCAAGGAGAGGTAGGCAAGGAATGTTTTCACGTCTCGCCTGCCTCTCAGGGCCTGTTCAGCTTGAGTGGAAAATATCCACAGCCTGCCCGAACGTCCTGCCGAGCAGCGAGTTGTACTGGAGTGTAGCAAACGCTTCCAAGTTGTCTGAGGGGAAAGAGGCCATTGCTGTGGTGTGAACGGCCTTCTCTGCCACTCTTTCGGAGCACAGTGCTCTCTGGGCAGGCAGGCTAGTTCCTAGAGCAGAAGCATTTGAACAGACGTCTGCCCTGGTATACTTCCTACATCCGCACATCGAGTGCATCTTTCCTACGCTCCAGGCACCCACACGGTGCACAGAACTCCTCCTGATGGCGAGACAGAAGACGCAACATTTCTTCTAGGGGGCTCGTGAGGGGCGAGGCCTCTTGAGGAGTTGGACCCTCGAATGCCGCTGAAACCACTGAGGTTGATTGCCACGTTATGTTAGCGACACACTGAGAGCATTTCAGGTTCATGGAACCCCGTGCAGTGCGCCACGAGAGAAGAAAACGCAGATGCTGCCTTGACAGGGTTAGATTGAATTGCCTCTGTCCCCCCTCCGGAAACTAACTTTCCCAGAGCCAGCACAGCTTCACGTCCCGAGCAACGTTTTCTGCTGTGTGCCAGGATACATGAAAGGAAACCTGGGGACGCTGGGAGACTCTGAGCTGTACGCGGCTTGCCAAAGCTTCTAGACCCTTCAGGGGTCAGTGTGGCCCTTCTGGAGAGTGACACAGCATGTTTCCTAATGGAAACCTAGTGTTACATTTCGGGGACTTTCTGCACAACCTTCCTCAGCCGCCTAGCTGGATGTCCTTGCCCAGAAGCGGCAGTTGCCAAGGAGTTCTTTCCCAGGAGCTCGTGAGACAGCATACCATGCAGAACCGCAGAGAAGGAGACCAGCCTTTCTCCGGGTTCTCAGAGGTTCGCTTTTCTGCCTTTGAGCCTCTGAACTCAGAGATCCAGTCAGCTCCCAATGATACTTTAGAACTGTAGTATTGAAGGTCTCTCTGCCATCAGCCCCCTGCTCAGCTCCCGTCTCCTAGGTGCATTCAGTGAAGTAGCATCCACTCTGCAGCCTCCCGCACCATGTTGTTTAGGAACGGCACATTTCCTCTTCGTAAAGAAATCTTTTCTTGCAGCCTGCCTGGCCCGAGCTCCTATTCCTTTTCCGAAGGCCGAGTTCGGCATAGCCCTGCAATGACCCCTTCCCTCAAGGCCGGACACATCTCTGAAAGACTATACTCCATGGGTCCCCATTCATTACATCTTACCTCCCATGAAACACAAAGGAGTTGTAGCGTGATGGGAGGAAACAACGGCCTCCTTCTCCTTCTCGGAATACCCCGTTGCCCAAGGTTACGGGCCTTGTCCAGAAGCAACAGTTGCCCAGGATTTCTTTGCTTTGAGCTCGTGAGACAGCATATCATGTAGGACCGCCGAGAAGGAGACCTGCCTCTCTCTGGTTTGGAAGAGGTTAGCTTTTCTACTCAGCCTTGGAGCACAAAGACCCAGCCAATTCCCAAGGACAGTTTCGAAGGTTACTGGTGCAGGTCTCTCTGCGCTTAGCCCACCGTTCAGCTACAGTCTGTAAAGTGCATTCAGGGAAGAGCAAGAAAGTCTCCAACGCCCCGCGTCTTGTGGGGAAGGAACAGCACATTCTCTCCTCAGTGAAGACGTCCTTTCTTGCAGACTGCCAGGCTGGGACTCCTCTTCCGTCTCAGACCACCGAGTTTGGCATAGCGTTGAAATGACCCCTTCCCTCAACGCCGTACGCATCTCTTCAAGAACATAAACCCTGTGTGCCCATTCGTTATACCTCACCGCCCTAAGAAACACCGAAGAGCTGTGGCTGGATGGTAGGAAACAGTGGCCGTAGTGTCCTTCGATCAATATCCCGTTCCAAAGGCCCCCCCGTGAAAATCTCTTGCTTTCGAGGGCCTAGGGCATTCCAAGGGCTGCCAAACACAGCTAAAGGAGGCGAAATAAGAGAAGCAGAACTTGCTCCTGAGAAACTCGTACATACACTGAACCCAAAGCGTGCCTCTTCGTGGAGACCGAAGGCCTCCCCAGCTCAGATTCTGGGCCCTGGAACACAGTGCTAACCGCTGCCTTCAAGGAGAGGTAGGCAAGGAATGTTTTCACGTCTCGCCTGCCTCTCAGGGCCTGTTCAGCTTGAGTGGAAAATATCCACAGCCTGCCCGAACGTCCTGCCGAGCAGCGAGTTGTACTGGAGTGTAGCAAACGCTTCCAAGTTGTCTGAGGGGAAAGAGGCCATTGCTGTGGTGTGAACGGCCTTCTCTGCCACTCTTTCGGAGCACAGTGCTCTCTGGGCAGGCAGGCTAGTTCCTAGAGCAGAAGCATTTGAACAGACGTCTGCCCTGGTATACTTCCTACATCCGCACATCGAGTGCATCTTTCCTACGCTCCAGGCACCCACACGGTGCACAGAACTCCTCCTGATGGCGAGACAGAAGACGCAACATTTCTTCTAGGGGGCTCGTGAGGGGCGAGGCCTCTTGAGGAGTTGGACCCTCGAATGCCGCTGAAACCACTGAGGTTGATTGCCACGTTATGTTAGCGACACACTGAGAGCATTTCAGGTTCATGGAACCCCGTGCAGTGCGCCACGAGAGAAGAAAACGCAGATGCTGCCTTGACAGGGTTAGATTGAATTGCCTCTGTCCCCCCTCCGGAAACTAACTTTCCCAGAGCCAGCACAGCTTCACGTCCCGAGCAGCGTTTTCTGCTGTGTGCCAGGATACATGAAAGGAAACCTGGGGACGCTGGGAGGCTCTGAGCTGTACGCGGCTTGCCAAAGCTTCTAGACCCTTCAGGGGTCAGTGTGGCCCTTCTGGAGAGTGACACAGCATGTTTCCTAATGGAAACCTAGTGTTACATTTCGGGGACTTTCTGCACAACCTTCCTCAGCCGCCTAGCTGGATGTCCTTGCCCAGAAGCGGCAGTTGCCAAGGAGTTCTTTCCCAGGAGCTCGTGAGACAGCATACCATGCAGAACCGCAGAGAAGGAGACCAGCCTTTCTCCGGGTTCTCAGAGGTTCGCTTTTCTGCCTTTGAGCCTCTGAACTCAGAGATCCAGTCAGCTCCCAATGATACTTTAGAACTGTAGTATTGAAGGTCTCTCTGCCATCAGCCCCCTGCTCAGCTCCCGTCTCCTAGGTGCATTCAGTGAAGTAGCATCCACTCTGCAGCCTCCCGCACCATGTTGTTTAGGAACGGCACATTTCCTCTTCGTAAAGAAATCTTTTCTTGCAGCCTGCCTGGCCCGAGCTCCTATTCCTTTTCCGAAGGCCGAGTTCGGCATAGCCCTGCAATGACCCCTTCCCTCAAGGCCGGACACATCTCTGAAAGACTATACTCCATGGGTCCCCATTCATTACATCTTACCTCCCATGAAACACAAAGGAGTTGTAGCGTGATGGGAGGAAACAACGGCCTCCTTCTCCTTCTCGGAATACCCCGTTGCCCAAGGTTACGGGCCTTGTCCAGAAGCAACAGTTGCCCAGGATTTCTTTGCTTTGAGCTCGTGAGACAGCATATCATGTAGGACCGCCGAGAAGGAGACCTGCCTCTCTCTGGTTTGGAAGAGGTTAGCTTTTCTACTCAGCCTTGGAGCACAAAGACCCAGCCAATTCCCAAGGACAGTTTCGAAGGTTACTGGTGCAGGTCTCTCTGCGCTTAGCCCACCGTTCAGCTACAGTCTGTAAAGTGCATTCAGGGAAGAGCAAGAAAGTCTCCAACGCCCCGCGTCTTGTGGGGAAGGAACAGCACATTCTCTCCTCAGTGAAGACGTCCTTTCTTGCAGACTGCCAGGCTGGGACTCCTCTTCCGTCTCAGACCACCGAGTTTGGCATAGCGTTGAAATGACCCCTTCCCTCAACGCCGTACGCATCTCTTCAAGAACATAAACCCTGTGTGCCCATTCGTTATACCTCACCGCCCTAAGAAACACCGAAGAGCTGTGGCTGGATGGTAGGAAACAGTGGCCGTAGTGTCCTTCGATCAATATCCCGTTCCAAAGGCCCCCCCGTGAAAATCTCTTGCTTTCGAGGGCCTAGGGCATTCCAAGGGCTGCCAAACACAGCTAAAGGAGGCGAAATAAGAGAAGCAGAACTTGCTCCTGAGAAACTCGTACATACACTGAACCCAAAGCGTGCCTCTTCGTGGAGACCGAAGGCCTCCCCAGCTCAGATTCTGGGCCCTGGAACACAGTGCTAACCGCTGCCTTCAAGGAGAGGTAGGCAAGGAATGTTTTCACGTCTCGCCTGCCTCTCAGGGCCTGTTCAGCTTGAGTGGAAAATATCCACAGCCTGCCCGAACGTCCTGCCGAGCAGCGAGTTGTACTGGAGTGTAGCAAACGCTTCCAAGTTGTCTGAGGGGAAAGAGGCCATTGCTGTGGTGTGAACGGCCTTCTCTGCCACTCTTTCGGAGCACAGTGCTCTCTGGGCAGGCAGGCTAGTTCCTAGAGCAGAAGCATTTGAACAGACGTCTGCCCTGGTATACTTCCTACATCCGCACATCGAGTGCATCTTTCCTACGCTCCAGGCACCCACACGGTGCACAGAACTCCTCCTGATGGCGAGACAGAAGACGCAACATTTCTTCTAGGGGGCTCGTGAGGGGCGAGGCCTCTTGAGGAGTTGGACCCTCGAATGCCGCTGAAACCACTGAGGTTGATTGCCACGTTATGTTAGCGACACACTGAGAGCATTTCAGGTTCATGGAACCCCGTGCAGTGCGCCACGAGAGAAGAAAACGCAGATGCTGCCTTGACAGGGTTAGATTGAATTGCCTCTGTCCCCCCTCCGGAAACTAACTTTCCCAGAGCCAGCACAGCTTCACGTCCCGAGCAGCGTTTTCTGCTGTGTGCCAGGATACATGAAAGGAAACCTGGGGACGCTGGGAGGCTCTGAGCTGTACGCGGCTTGCCAAAGCTTCTAGACCCTTCAGGGGTCAGTGTGGCCCTTCTGGAGAGTGACACAGCATGTTTCCTAATGGAAACCTAGTGTTACATTTCGGGGACTTTCTGCACAACCTTCCTCAGCCGCCTAGCTGGATGTCCTTGCCCAGAAGCGGCAGTTGCCAAGGAGTTCTTTCCCAGGAGCTCGTGAGACAGCATACCATGCAGAACCGCAGAGAAGGAGACCAGCCTTTCTCCGGGTTCTCAGAGGTTCGCTTTTCTGCCTTTGAGCCTCTGAACTCAGAGATCCAGTCAGCTCCCAATGATACTTTAGAACTGTAGTATTGAAGGTCTCTCTGCCATCAGCCCCCTGCTCAGCTCCCGTCTCCTAGGTGCATTCAGTGAAGTAGCATCCACTCTGCAGCCTCCCGCACCATGTTGTTTAGGAACGGCACATTTCCTCTTCGTAAAGAAATCTTTTCTTGCAGCCTGCCTGGCCCGAGCTCCTATTCCTTTTCCGAAGGCCGAGTTCGGCATAGCCCTGCAATGACCCCTTCCCTCAAGGCCGGACACATCTCTGAAAGACTATACTCCATGGGTCCCCATTCATTACATCTTACCTCCCATGAAACACAAAGGAGTTGTAGCGTGATGGGAGGAAACAACGGCCTCCTTCTCCTTCTCGGAATACCCCGTTGCCCAAGGTTACGGGCCTTGTCCAGAAGCAACAGTTGCCCAGGATTTCTTTGCTTTGAGCTCGTGAGACAGCATATCATGTAGGACCGCCGAGAAGGAGACCTGCCTCTCTCTGGTTTGGAAGAGGTTAGCTTTTCTACTCAGCCTTGGAGCACAAAGACCCAGCCAATTCCCAAGGACAGTTTCGAAGGTTACTGGTGCAGGTCTCTCTGCGCTTAGCCCACCGTTCAGCTACAGTCTGTAAAGTGCATTCAGGGAAGAGCAAGAAAGTCTCCAACGCCCCGCGTCTTGTGGGGAAGGAACAGCACATTCTCTCCTCAGTGAAGACGTCCTTTCTTGCAGACTGCCAGGCTGGGACTCCTCTTCCGTCTCAGACCACCGAGTTTGGCATAGCGTTGAAATGACCCCTTCCCTCAACGCCGTACGCATCTCTTCAAGAACATAAACCCTGTGTGCCCATTCGTTATACCTCACCGCCCTAAGAAACACCGAAGAGCTGTGGCTGGATGGTAGGAAACAGTGGCCGTAGTGTCCTTCGATCAATATCCCGTTCCAAAGGCCCCCCCGTGAAAATCTCTTGCTTTCGAGGGCCTAGGGCATTCCAAGGGCTGCCAAACACAGCTAAAGGAGGCGAAATAAGAGAAGCAGAACTTGCTCCTGAGAAACTCGTACATACACTGAACCCAAAGCGTGCCTCTTCGTGGAGACCGAAGGCCTCCCCAGCTCAGATTCTGGGCCCTGGAACACAGTGCTAACCGCTGCCTTCAAGGAGAGGTAGGCAAGGAATGTTTTCACGTCTCGCCTGCCTCTCAGGGCCTGTTCAGCTTGAGTGGAAAATATCCACAGCCTGCCCGAACGTCCTGCCGAGCAGCGAGTTGTACTGGAGTGTAGCAAACGCTTCCAAGTTGTCTGAGGGGAAAGAGGCCATTGCTGTGGTGTGAACGGCCTTCTCTGCCACTCTTTCGGAGCACAGTGCTCTCTGGGCAGGCAGGCTAGTTCCTAGAGCAGAAGCATTTGAACAGACGTCTGCCCTGGTATACTTCCTACATCCGCACATCGAGTGCATCTTTCCTACGCTCCAGGCACCCACACGGTGCACAGAACTCCTCCTGATGGCGAGACAGAAGACGCAACATTTCTTCTAGGGGGCTCGTGAGGGGCGAGGCCTCTTGAGGAGTTGGACCCTCGAATGCCGCTGAAACCACTGAGGTTGATTGCCACGTTATGTTAGCGACACACTGAGAGCATTTCAGGTTCATGGAACCCCGTGCAGTGCGCCACGAGAGAAGAAAACGCAGATGCTGCCTTGACAGGGTTAGATTGAATTGCCTCTGTCCCCCCTCCGGAAACTAACTTTCCCAGAGCCAGCACAGCTTCACGTCCCGAGCAACGTTTTCTGCTGTGTGCCAGGATACATGAAAGGAAACCTGGGGACGCTGGGAGACTCTGAGCTGTACGCGGCTTGCCAAAGCTTCTAGACCCTTCAGGGGTCAGTGTGGCCCTTCTGGAGAGTGACACAGCATGTTTCCTAATGGAAACCTAGTGTTACATTTCGGGGACTTTCTGCACAACCTTCCTCAGCCGCCTAGCTGGATGTCCTTGCCCAGAAGCGGCAGTTGCCAAGGAGTTCTTTCCCAGGAGCTCGTGAGACAGCATACCATGCAGAACCGCAGAGAAGGAGACCAGCCTTTCTCCGGGTTCTCAGAGGTTCGCTTTTCTGCCTTTGAGCCTCTGAACTCAGAGATCCAGTCAGCTCCCAATGATACTTTAGAACTGTAGTATTGAAGGTCTCTCTGCCATCAGCCCCCTGCTCAGCTCCCGTCTCCTAGGTGCATTCAGTGAAGTAGCATCCACTCTGCAGCCTCCCGCACCATGTTGTTTAGGAACGGCACATTTCCTCTTCGTAAAGAAATCTTTTCTTGCAGCCTGCCTGGCCCGAGCTCCTATTCCTTTTCCGAAGGCCGAGTTCGGCATAGCCCTGCAATGACCCCTTCCCTCAAGGCCGGACACATCTCTGAAAGACTATACTCCATGGGTCCCCATTCATTACATCTTACCTCCCATGAAACACAAAGGAGTTGTAGCGTGATGGGAGGAAACAACGGCCTCCTTCTCCTTCTCGGAATACCCCGTTGCCCAAGGTTACGGGCCTTGTCCAGAAGCAACAGTTGCCCAGGATTTCTTTGCTTTGAGCTCGTGAGACAGCATATCATGTAGGACCGCCGAGAAGGAGACCTGCCTCTCTCTGGTTTGGAAGAGGTTAGCTTTTCTACTCAGCCTTGGAGCACAAAGACCCAGCCAATTCCCAAGGACAGTTTCGAAGGTTACTGGTGCAGGTCTCTCTGCGCTTAGCCCACCGTTCAGCTACAGTCTGTAAAGTGCATTCAGGGAAGAGCAAGAAAGTCTCCAACGCCCCGCGTCTTGTGGGGAAGGAACAGCACATTCTCTCCTCAGTGAAGACGTCCTTTCTTGCAGACTGCCAGGCTGGGACTCCTCTTCCGTCTCAGACCACCGAGTTTGGCATAGCGTTGAAATGACCCCTTCCCTCAACGCCGTACGCATCTCTTCAAGAACATAAACCCTGTGTGCCCATTCGTTATACCTCACCGCCCTAAGAAACACCGAAGAGCTGTGGCTGGATGGTAGGAAACAGTGGCCGTAGTGTCCTTCGATCAATATCCCGTTCCAAAGGCCCCCCCGTGAAAATCTCTTGCTTTCGAGGGCCTAGGGCATTCCAAGGGCTGCCAAACACAGCTAAAGGAGGCGAAATAAGAGAAGCAGAACTTGCTCCTGAGAAACTCGTACATACACTGAACCCAAAGCGTGCCTCTTCGTGGAGACCGAAGGCCTCCCCAGCTCAGATTCTGGGCCCTGGAACACAGTGCTAACCGCTGCCTTCAAGGAGAGGTAGGCAAGGAATGTTTTCACGTCTCGCCTGCCTCTCAGGGCCTGTTCAGCTTGAGTGGAAAATATCCACAGCCTGCCCGAACGTCCTGCCGAGCAGCGAGTTGTACTGGAGTGTAGCAAACGCTTCCAAGTTGTCTGAGGGGAAAGAGGCCATTGCTGTGGTGTGAACGGCCTTCTCTGCCACTCTTTCGGAGCACAGTGCTCTCTGGGCAGGCAGGCTAGTTCCTAGAGCAGAAGCATTTGAACAGACGTCTGCCCTGGTATACTTCCTACATCCGCACATCGAGTGCATCTTTCCTACGCTCCAGGCACCCACACGGTGCACAGAACTCCTCCTGATGGCGAGACAGAAGACGCAACATTTCTTCTAGGGGGCTCGTGAGGGGCGAGGCCTCTTGAGGAGTTGGACCCTCGAATGCCGCTGAAACCACTGAGGTTGATTGCCACGTTATGTTAGCGACACACTGAGAGCATTTCAGGTTCATGGAACCCCGTGCAGTGCGCCACGAGAGAAGAAAACGCAGATGCTGCCTTGACAGGGTTAGATTGAATTGCCTCTGTCCCCCCTCCGGAAACTAACTTTCCCAGAGCCAGCACAGCTTCACGTCCCGAGCAACGTTTTCTGCTGTGTGCCAGGATACATGAAAGGAAACCTGGGGACGCTGGGAGACTCTGAGCTGTACGCGGCTTGCCAAAGCTTCTAGACCCTTCAGGGGTCAGTGTGGCCCTTCTGGAGAGTGACACAGCATGTTTCCTAATGGAAACCTAGTGTTACATTTCGGGGACTTTCTGCACAACCTTCCTCAGCCGCCTAGCTGGATGTCCTTGCCCAGAAGCGGCAGTTGCCAAGGAGTTCTTTCCCAGGAGCTCGTGAGACAGCATACCATGCAGAACCGCAGAGAAGGAGACCAGCCTTTCTCCGGGTTCTCAGAGGTTCGCTTTTCTGCCTTTGAGCCTCTGAACTCAGAGATCCAGTCAGCTCCCAATGATACTTTAGAACTGTAGTATTGAAGGTCTCTCTGCCATCAGCCCCCTGCTCAGCTCCCGTCTCCTAGGTGCATTCAGTGAAGTAGCATCCACTCTGCAGCCTCCCGCACCATGTTGTTTAGGAACGGCACATTTCCTCTTCGTAAAGAAATCTTTTCTTGCAGCCTGCCTGGCCCGAGCTCCTATTCCTTTTCCGAAGGCCGAGTTCGGCATAGCCCTGCAATGACCCCTTCCCTCAAGGCCGGACACATCTCTGAAAGACTATACTCCATGGGTCCCCATTCATTACATCTTACCTCCCATGAAACACAAAGGAGTTGTAGCGTGATGGGAGGAAACAACGGCCTCCTTCTCCTTCTCGGAATACCCCGTTGCCCAAGGTTACGGGCCTTGTCCAGAAGCAACAGTTGCCCAGGATTTCTTTGCTTTGAGCTCGTGAGACAGCATATCATGTAGGACCGCCGAGAAGGAGACCTGCCTCTCTCTGGTTTGGAAGAGGTTAGCTTTTCTACTCAGCCTTGGAGCACAAAGACCCAGCCAATTCCCAAGGACAGTTTCGAAGGTTACTGGTGCAGGTCTCTCTGCGCTTAGCCCACCGTTCAGCTACAGTCTGTAAAGTGCATTCAGGGAAGAGCAAGAAAGTCTCCAACGCCCCGCGTCTTGTGGGGAAGGAACAGCACATTCTCTCCTCAGTGAAGACGTCCTTTCTTGCAGACTGCCAGGCTGGGACTCCTCTTCCGTCTCAGACCACCGAGTTTGGCATAGCGTTGAAATGACCCCTTCCCTCAACGCCGTACGCATCTCTTCAAGAACATAAACCCTGTGTGCCCATTCGTTATACCTCACCGCCCTAAGAAACACCGAAGAGCTGTGGCTGGATGGTAGGAAACAGTGGCCGTAGTGTCCTTCGATCAATATCCCGTTCCAAAGGCCCCCCCGTGAAAATCTCTTGCTTTCGAGGGCCTAGGGCATTCCAAGGGCTGCCAAACACAGCTAAAGGAGGCGAAATAAGAGAAGCAGAACTTGCTCCTGAGAAACTCGTACATACACTGAACCCAAAGCGTGCCTCTTCGTGGAGACCGAAGGCCTCCCCAGCTCAGATTCTGGGCCCTGGAACACAGTGCTAACCGCTGCCTTCAAGGAGAGGTAGGCAAGGAATGTTTTCACGTCTCGCCTGCCTCTCAGGGCCTGTTCAGCTTGAGTGGAAAATATCCACAGCCTGCCCGAACGTCCTGCCGAGCAGCGAGTTGTACTGGAGTGTAGCAAACGCTTCCAAGTTGTCTGAGGGGAAAGAGGCCATTGCTGTGGTGTGAACGGCCTTCTCTGCCACTCTTTCGGAGCACAGTGCTCTCTGGGCAGGCAGGCTAGTTCCTAGAGCAGAAGCATTTGAACAGACGTCTGCCCTGGTATACTTCCTACATCCGCACATCGAGTGCATCTTTCCTACGCTCCAGGCACCCACACGGTGCACAGAACTCCTCCTGATGGCGAGACAGAAGACGCAACATTTCTTCTAGGGGGCTCGTGAGGGGCGAGGCCTCTTGAGGAGTTGGACCCTCGAATGCCGCTGAAACCACTGAGGTTGATTGCCACGTTATGTTAGCGACACACTGAGAGCATTTCAGGTTCATGGAACCCCGTGCAGTGCGCCACGAGAGAAGAAAACGCAGATGCTGCCTTGACAGGGTTAGATTGAATTGCCTCTGTCCCCCCTCCGGAAACTAACTTTCCCAGAGCCAGCACAGCTTCACGTCCCGAGCAACGTTTTCTGCTGTGTGCCAGGATACATGAAAGGAAACCTGGGGACGCTGGGAGACTCTGAGCTGTACGCGGCTTGCCAAAGCTTCTAGACCCTTCAGGGGTCAGTGTGGCCCTTCTGGAGAGTGACACAGCATGTTTCCTAATGGAAACCTAGTGTTACATTTCGGGGACTTTCTGCACAACCTTCCTCAGCCGCCTAGCTGGATGTCCTTGCCCAGAAGCGGCAGTTGCCAAGGAGTTCTTTCCCAGGAGCTCGTGAGACAGCATACCATGCAGAACCGCAGAGAAGGAGACCAGCCTTTCTCCGGGTTCTCAGAGGTTCGCTTTTCTGCCTTTGAGCCTCTGAACTCAGAGATCCAGTCAGCTCCCAATGATACTTTAGAACTGTAGTATTGAAGGTCTCTCTGCCATCAGCCCCCTGCTCAGCTCCCGTCTCCTAGGTGCATTCAGTGAAGTAGCATCCACTCTGCAGCCTCCCGCACCATGTTGTTTAGGAACGGCACATTTCCTCTTCGTAAAGAAATCTTTTCTTGCAGCCTGCCTGGCCCGAGCTCCTATTCCTTTTCCGAAGGCCGAGTTCGGCATAGCCCTGCAATGACCCCTTCCCTCAAGGCCGGACACATCTCTGAAAGACTATACTCCATGGGTCCCCATTCATTACATCTTACCTCCCATGAAACACAAAGGAGTTGTAGCGTGATGGGAGGAAACAACGGCCTCCTTCTCCTTCTCGGAATACCCCGTTGCCCAAGGTTACGGGCCTTGTCCAGAAGCAACAGTTGCCCAGGATTTCTTTGCTTTGAGCTCGTGAGACAGCATATCATGTAGGACCGCCGAGAAGGAGACCTGCCTCTCTCTGGTTTGGAAGAGGTTAGCTTTTCTACTCAGCCTTGGAGCACAAAGACCCAGCCAATTCCCAAGGACAGTTTCGAAGGTTACTGGTGCAGGTCTCTCTGCGCTTAGCCCACCGTTCAGCTACAGTCTGTAAAGTGCATTCAGGGAAGAGCAAGAAAGTCTCCAACGCCCCGCGTCTTGTGGGGAAGGAACAGCACATTCTCTCCTCAGTGAAGACGTCCTTTCTTGCAGACTGCCAGGCTGGGACTCCTCTTCCGTCTCAGACCACCGAGTTTGGCATAGCGTTGAAATGACCCCTTCCCTCAACGCCGTACGCATCTCTTCAAGAACATAAACCCTGTGTGCCCATTCGTTATACCTCACCGCCCTAAGAAACACCGAAGAGCTGTGGCTGGATGGTAGGAAACAGTGGCCGTAGTGTCCTTCGATCAATATCCCGTTCCAAAGGCCCCCCCGTGAAAATCTCTTGCTTTCGAGGGCCTAGGGCATTCCAAGGGCTGCCAAACACAGCTCAAGGAGGCGAAATAAGAGAAGCAGAACTTGCTCCTGAGAAACTCGTACATACACTGAACCCAAAGCGTGCCTCTTCGTGGAGACCGAAGGCCTCCCCAGCTCAGATTCTGGGCCCTGGAACACAGTGCTAACCGCTGCCTTCAAGGAGAGGTAGGCAAGGAATGTTTTCACGTCTCGCCTGCCTCTCAGGGCCTGTTCAGCTTGAGTGGAAAATATCCACAGCCTGCCCGAACGTCCTGCCGAGCAGCGAGTTGTACTGGAGTGTAGCAAACGCTTCCAAGTTGTCTGAGGGGAAAGAGGCCATTGCTGTGGTGTGAACGGCCTTCTCTGCCACTCTTTCGGAGCACAGTGCTCTCTGGGCAGGCAGGCTAGTTCCTAGAGCAGAAGCATTTGAACAGACGTCTGCCCTGGTATACTTCCTACATCCGCACATCGAGTGCATCTTTCCTACGCTCCAGGCACCCACACGGTGCACAGAACTCCTCCTGATGGCGAGACAGAAGACGCAACATTTCTTCTAGGGGGCTCGTGAGGGGCGAGGCCTCTTGAGGAGTTGGACCCTCGAATGCCGCTGAAACCACTGAGGTTGATTGCCACGTTATGTTAGCGACACACTGAGAGCATTTCAGGTTCATGGAACCCCGTGCAGTGCGCCACGAGAGAAGAAAACGCAGATGCTGCCTTGACAGGGTTAGATTGAATTGCCTCTGTCCCCCCTCCGGAAACTAACTTTCCCAGAGCCAGCACAGCTTCACGTCCCGAGCAACGTTTTCTGCTGTGTGCCAGGATACATGAAAGGAAACCTGGGGACGCTGGGAGACTCTGAGCTGTACGCGGCTTGCCAAAGCTTCTAGACCCTTCAGGGGTCAGTGTGGCCCTTCTGGAGAGTGACACAGCATGTTTCCTAATGGAAACCTAGTGTTACATTTCGGGGACTTTCTGCACAACCTTCCTCAGCCGCCTAGCTGGATGTCCTTGCCCAGAAGCGGCAGTTGCCAAGGAGTTCTTTCCCAGGAGCTCGTGAGACAGCATACCATGCAGAACCGCAGAGAAGGAGACCAGCCTTTCTCCGGGTTCTCAGAGGTTCGCTTTTCTGCCTTTGAGCCTCTGAACTCAGAGATCCAGTCAGCTCCCAATGATACTTTAGAACTGTAGTATTGAAGGTCTCTCTGCCATCAGCCCCCTGCTCAGCTCCCGTCTCCTAGGTGCATTCAGTGAAGTAGCATCCACTCTGCAGCCTCCCGCACCATGTTGTTTAGGAACGGCACATTTCCTCTTCGTAAAGAAATCTTTTCTTGCAGCCTGCCTGGCCCGAGCTCCTATTCCTTTTCCGAAGGCCGAGTTCGGCATAGCCCTGCAATGACCCCTTCCCTCAAGGCCGGACACATCTCTGAAAGACTATACTCCATGGGTCCCCATTCATTACATCTTACCTCCCATGAAACACAAAGGAGTTGTAGCGTGATGGGAGGAAACAACGGCCTCCTTCTCCTTCTCGGAATACCCCGTTGCCCAAGGTTACGGGCCTTGTCCAGAAGCAACAGTTGCCCAGGATTTCTTTGCTTTGAGCTCGTGAGACAGCATATCATGTAGGACCGCCGAGAAGGAGACCTGCCTCTCTCTGGTTTGGAAGAGGTTAGCTTTTCTACTCAGCCTTGGAGCACAAAGACCCAGCCAATTCCCAAGGACAGTTTCGAAGGTTACTGGTGCAGGTCTCTCTGCGCTTAGCCCACCGTTCAGCTACAGTCTGTAAAGTGCATTCAGGGAAGAGCAAGAAAGTCTCCAACGCCCCGCGTCTTGTGGGGAAGGAACAGCACATTCTCTCCTCAGTGAAGACGTCCTTTCTTGCAGACTGCCAGGCTGGGACTCCTCTTCCGTCTCAGACCACCGAGTTTGGCATAGCGTTGAAATGACCCCTTCCCTCAACGCCGTACGCATCTCTTCAAGAACATAAACCCTGTGTGCCCATTCGTTATACCTCACCGCCCTAAGAAACACCGAAGAGCTGTGGCTGGATGGTAGGAAACAGTGGCCGTAGTGTCCTTCGATCAATATCCCGTTCCAAAGGCCCCCCCGTGAAAATCTCTTGCTTTCGAGGGCCTAGGGCATTCCAAGGGCTGCCAAACACAGCTCAAGGAGGCGAAATAAGAGAAGCAGAACTTGCTCCTGAGAAACTCGTACATACACTGAACCCAAAGCGTGCCTCTTCGTGGAGACCGAAGGCCTCCCCAGCTCAGATTCTGGGCCCTGGAACACAGTGCTAACCGCTGCCTTCAAGGAGAGGTAGGCAAGGAATGTTTTCACGTCTCGCCTGCCTCTCAGGGCCTGTTCAGCTTGAGTGGAAAATATCCACAGCCTGCCCGAACGTCCTGCCGAGCAGCGAGTTGTACTGGAGTGTAGCAAACGCTTCCAAGTTGTCTGAGGGGAAAGAGGCCATTGCTGTGGTGTGAACGGCCTTCTCTGCCACTCTTTCGGAGCACAGTGCTCTCTGGGCAGGCAGGCTAGTTCCTAGAGCAGAAGCATTTGAACAGACGTCTGCCCTGGTATACTTCCTACATCCGCACATCGAGTGCATCTTTCCTACGCTCCAGGCACCCACACGGTGCACAGAACTCCTCCTGATGGCGAGACAGAAGACGCAACATTTCTTCTAGGGGGCTCGTGAGGGGCGAGGCCTCTTGAGGAGTTGGACCCTCGAATGCCGCTGAAACCACTGAGGTTGATTGCCACGTTATGTTAGCGACACACTGAGAGCATTTCAGGTTCATGGAACCCCGTGCAGTGCGCCACGAGAGAAGAAAACGCAGATGCTGCCTTGACAGGGTTAGATTGAATTGCCTCTGTCCCCCCTCCGGAAACTAACTTTCCCAGAGCCAGCACAGCTTCACGTCCCGAGCAACGTTTTCTGCTGTGTGCCAGGATACATGAAAGGAAACCTGGGGACGCTGGGAGACTCTGAGCTGTACGCGGCTTGCCAAAGCTTCTAGACCCTTCAGGGGTCAGTGTGGCCCTTCTGGAGAGTGACACAGCATGTTTCCTAATGGAAACCTAGTGTTACATTTCGGGGACTTTCTGCACAACCTTCCTCAGCCGCCTAGCTGGATGTCCTTGCCCAGAAGCGGCAGTTGCCAAGGAGTTCTTTCCCAGGAGCTCGTGAGACAGCATACCATGCAGAACCGCAGAGAAGGAGACCAGCCTTTCTCCGGGTTCTCAGAGGTTCGCTTTTCTGCCTTTGAGCCTCTGAACTCAGAGATCCAGTCAGCTCCCAATGATACTTTAGAACTGTAGTATTGAAGGTCTCTCTGCCATCAGCCCCCTGCTCAGCTCCCGTCTCCTAGGTGCATTCAGTGAAGTAGCATCCACTCTGCAGCCTCCCGCACCATGTTGTTTAGGAACGGCACATTTCCTCTTCGTAAAGAAATCTTTTCTTGCAGCCTGCCTGGCCCGAGCTCCTATTCCTTTTCCGAAGGCCGAGTTCGGCATAGCCCTGCAATGACCCCTTCCCTCAAGGCCGGACACATCTCTGAAAGACTATACTCCATGGGTCCCCATTCATTACATCTTACCTCCCATGAAACACAAAGGAGTTGTAGCGTGATGGGAGGAAACAACGGCCTCCTTCTCCTTCTCGGAATACCCCGTTGCCCAAGGTTACGGGCCTTGTCCAGAAGCAACAGTTGCCCAGGATTTCTTTGCTTTGAGCTCGTGAGACAGCATATCATGTAGGACCGCCGAGAAGGAGACCTGCCTCTCTCTGGTTTGGAAGAGGTTAGCTTTTCTACTCAGCCTTGGAGCACAAAGACCCAGCCAATTCCCAAGGACAGTTTCAAAGGTTACTGGTGCAGGTCTCTCTGCGCTTAGCCCACCGTTCAGCTACAGTCTGTAAAGTGCATTCAGGGAAGAGCAAGAAAGTCTCCAACGCCCCGCGTCTTGTGGGGAAGGAACAGCACATTCTCTCCTCAGTGAAGACGTCCTTTCTTGCAGACTGCCAGGCTGGGACTCCTCTTCCGTCTCAGACCACCGAGTTTGGCATAGCGTTGAAATGACCCCTTCCCTCAACGCCGTAGGCATCTCTTCAAGAACATAAACCCTGTGTGCCCATTCGTTATACCTCACCGCCCTAAGAAACACCGAAGAGCTGTGGCTGGATGGTAGGAAACAGTGGCCGTAGTGTCCTTCGATCAATATCCCGTTCCAAAGGCCCCCCCGTGAAAATCTCTTGCTTTCGAGGGCCTAGGGCATTCCAAGGGCTGCCAAACACAGCTAAAGGAGGCGAAATAAGAGAAGCAGAACTTGCTCCTGAGAAACTCGTACATACACTGAACCCAAAGCGTGCCTCTTCGTGGAGACCGAAGGCCTCCCCAGCTCAGATTCTGGGCCCTGGAACACAGTGCTAACCGCTGCCTTCAAGGAGAGGTAGGCAAGGAATGTTTTCACGTCTCGCCTGCCTCTCAGGGCCTGTTCAGCTTGAGTGGAAAATATCCACAGCCTGCCCGAACGTCCTGCCGAGCAGCGAGTTGTACTGGAGTGTAGCAAACGCTTCCAAGTTGTCTGAGGGGAAAGAGGCCATTGCTGTGGTGTGAACGGCCTTCTCTGCCACTCTTTCGGAGCACAGTGCTCTCTGGGCAGGCAGGCTAGTTCCTAGAGCAGAAGCATTTGAACAGACGTCTGCCCTGGTATACTTCCTACATCCGCACATCGAGTGCATCTTTCCTACGCTCCAGGCACCCACACGGTGCACAGAACTCCTCCTGATGGCGAGACAGAAGACGCAACATTTCTTCTAGGGGGCTCGTGAGGGGCGAGGCCTCTTGAGGAGTTGGACCCTCGAATGCCGCTGAAACCACTGAGGTTGATTGCCACGTTATGTTAGCGACACACTGAGAGCATTTCAGGTTCATGGAACCCCGTGCAGTGCGCCACGAGAGAAGAAAACGCAGATGCTGCCTTGACAGGGTTAGATTGAATTGCCTCTGTCCCCCCTCCGGAAACTAACTTTCCCAGAGCCAGCACAGCTTCACGTCCCGAGCAACGTTTTCTGCTGTGTGCCAGGATACATGAAAGGAAACCTGGGGACGCTGGGGGACTCTGAGCTGTACGCGGCTTGCCAAAGCTTCTAGACCCTTCAGGGGTCAGTGTGGCCCTTCTGGAGAGTGACACAGCATGTTTCCTAATGGAAACCTAGTGTTACATTTCGGGGACTTTCTGCACAACCTTCCTCAGCCGCCTAGCTGGATGTCCTTGCCCAGAAGCGGCAGTTGCCAAGGAGTTCTTTCCCAGGAGCTCGTGAGACAGCATACCATGCAGAACCGCAGAGAAGGAGACCAGCCTTTCTCCGGGTTCTCAGAGGTTCGCTTTTCTGCCTTTGAGCCTCTGAACTCAGAGATCCAGTCAGCTCCCAATGATACTTTAGAACTGTAGTATTGAAGGTCTCTCTGCCATCAGCCCCCTGCTCAGCTCCCGTCTCCTAGGTGCATTCAGTGAAGTAGCATCCACTCTGCAGCCTCCCGCACCATGTTGTTTAGGAACGGCACATTTCCTCTTCGTAAAGAAATCTTTTCTTGCAGCCTGCCTGGCCCGAGCTCCTATTCCTTTTCCGAAGGCCGAGTTCGGCATAGCCCTGCAATGACCCCTTCCCTCAAGGCCGGACACATCTCTGAAAGACTATACTCCATGGGTCCCCATTCATTACATCTTACCTCCCATGAAACACAAAGGAGTTGTAGCGTGATGGGAGGAAACAACGGCCTCCTTCTCCTTCTCGGAATACCCCGTTGCCCAAGGTTACGGGCCTTGTCCAGAAGCAACAGTTGCCCAGGATTTCTTTGCTTTGAGCTCGTGAGACAGCATATCATGTAGGACCGCCGAGAAGGAGACCTGCCTCTCTCTGGTTTGGAAGAGGTTAGCTTTTCTACTCAGCCTTGGAGCACAAAGAGGTTAGCTTTTCTACTCAGCCTTGGAGCACAAAGACCCAGCCAATTCCCAAGGACAGTTTCGAAGGTTACTGGTGCAGGTCTCTCTGCGCTTAGCCCACCGTTCAGCTACAGTCTGTAAAGTGCATTCAGGGAAGAGCAAGAAAGTCTCCAACGCCCCGCGTCTTGTGGGGAAGGAACAGCACATTCTCTCCTCAGTGAAGACGTCCTTTCTTGCAGACTGCCAGGCTGGGACTCCTCTTCCGTCTCAGACCACCGAGTTTGGCATAGCGTTGAAATGACCCCTTCCCTCAACGCCGTACGCATCTCTTCAAGAACATAAACCCTGTGTGCCCATTCGTTATACCTCACCGCCCTAAGAAACACCGAAGAGCTGTGGCTGGATGGTAGGAAACAGTGGCCGTAGTGTCCTTCGATCAATATCCCGTTCCAAAGGCCCCCCCGTGAAAATCTCTTGCTTTCGAGGGCCTAGGGCATTCCAAGGGCTGCCAAACACAGCTAAAGGAGGCGAAATAAGAGAAGCAGAACTTGCTCCTGAGAAACTCGTACATACACTGAACCCAAAGCGTGCCTCTTCGTGGAGACCGAAGGCCTCCCCAGCTCAGATTCTGGGCCCTGGAACACAGTGCTAACCGCTGCCTTCAAGGAGAGGTAGGCAAGGAATGTTTTCACGTCTCGCCTGCCTCTCAGGGCCTGTTCAGCTTGAGTGGAAAATATCCACAGCCTGCCCGAACGTCCTGCCGAGCAGCGAGTTGTACTGGAGTGTAGCAAACGCTTCCAAGTTGTCTGAGGGGAAAGAGGCCATTGCTGTGGTGTGAACGGCCTTCTCTGCCACTCTTTCGGAGCACAGTGCTCTCTGGGCAGGCAGGCTAGTTCCTAGAGCAGAAGCATTTGAACAGACGTCTGCCCTGGTATACTTCCTACATCCGCACATCGAGTGCATCTTTCCTACGCTCCAGGCACCCACACGGTGCACAGAACTCCTCCTGATGGCGAGACAGAAGACGCAACATTTCTTCTAGGGGGCTCGTGAGGGGCGAGGCCTCTTGAGGAGTTGGACCCTCGAATGCCGCTGAAACCACTGAGGTTGATTGCCACGTTATGTTAGCGACACACTGAGAGCATTTCAGGTTCATGGAACCCCGTGCAGTGCGCCACGAGAGAAGAAAACGCAGATGCTGCCTTGACAGGGTTAGATTGAATTGCCTCTGTCCCCCCTCCGGAAACTAACTTTCCCAGAGCCAGCACAGCTTCACGTCCCGAGCAACGTTTTCTGCTGTGTGCCAGGATACATGAAAGGAAACCTGGGGACGCTGGGAGACTCTGAGCTGTACGCGGCTTGCCAAAGCTTCTAGACCCTTCAGGGGTCAGTGTGGCCCTTCTGGAGAGTGACACAGCATGTTTCCTAATGGAAACCTAGTGTTACATTTCGGGGACTTTCTGCACAACCTTCCTCAGCCGCCTAGCTGGATGTCCTTGCCCAGAAGCGGCAGTTGCCAAGGAGTTCTTTCCCAGGAGCTCGTGAGACAGCATACCATGCAGAACCGCAGAGAAGGAGACCAGCCTTTCTCCGGGTTCTCAGAGGTTCGCTTTTCTGCCTTTGAGCCTCTGAAGTCAGAGATCCAGTCAGCTCCCAATGATACTTTAGAACTGTAGTATTGAAGGTCTCTCTGCCATCAGCCCCCTGCTCAGCTCCCGTCTCCTAGGTGCATTCAGTGAAGTAGCATCCACTCTGCAGCCTCCCGCACCATGTTGTTTAGGAACGGCACATTTCCTCTTCGTAAAGAAATCTTTTCTTGCAGCCTGCCTGGCCCGAGCTCCTATTCCTTTTCCGAAGGCCGAGTTCGGCATAGCCCTGCAATGACCCCTTCCCTCAAGGCCGGACACATCTCTGAAAGACTATACTCCATGGGTCCCCATTCATTACATCTTACCTCCCATGAAACACAAAGGAGTTGTAGCGTGATGGGAGGAAACAACGGCCTCCTTCTCCTTCTCGGAATACCCCGTTGCCCAAGGTTACGGGCCTTGTCCAGAAGCAACAGTTGCCCAGGATTTCTTTGCTTTGAGCTCGTGAGACAGCATATCATGTAGGACCGCCGAGAAGGAGACCTGCCTCTCTCTGGTTTGGAAGAGGTTAGCTTTTCTACTCAGCCTTGGAGCACAAAGACCCAGCCAATTCCCAAGGACAGTTTCGAAGGTTACTGGTGCAGGTCTCTCTGCGCTTAGCCCACCGTTCAGCTACAGTCTGTAAAGTGCATTCAGGGAAGAGCAAGAAAGTCTCCAACGCCCCGCGTCTTGTGGGGAAGGAACAGCACATTCTCTCCTCAGTGAAGACGTCCTTTCTTGCAGACTGCCAGGCTGGGACTCCTCTTCCGTCTCAGACCACCGAGTTTGGCATAGCGTTGAAATGACCCCTTCCCTCAACGCCGTACGCATCTCTTCAAGAACATAAACCCTGTGTGCCCATTCGTTATACCTCACCGCCCTAAGAAACACCGAAGAGCTGTGGCTGGATGGTAGGAAACAGTGGCCGTAGTGTCCTTCGATCAATATCCCGTTCCAAAGGCCCCCCCGTGAAAATCTCTTGCTTTCGAGGGCCTAGGGCATTCCAAGGGCTGCCAAACACAGCTAAAGGAGGCGAAATAAGAGAAGCAGAACTTGCTCCTGAGAAACTCGTACATACACTGAACCCAAAGCGTGCCTCTTCGTGGAGACCGAAGGCCTCCCCAGCTCAGATTCTGGGCCCTGGAACACAGTGCTAACCGCTGCCTTCAAGGAGAGGTAGGCAAGGAATGTTTTCACGTCTCGCCTGCCTCTCAGGGCCTGTTCAGCTTGAGTGGAAAATATCCACAGCCTGCCCGAACGTCCTGCCGAGCAGCGAGTTGTACTGGAGTGTAGCAAACGCTTCCAAGTTGTCTGAGGGGAAAGAGGCCATTGCTGTGGTGTGAACGGCCTTCTCTGCCACTCTTTCGGAGCACAGTGCTCTCTGGGCAGGCAGGCTAGTTCCTAGAGCAGAAGCATTTGAACAGACGTCTGCCCTGGTATACTTCCTACATCCGCACATCGAGTGCATCTTTCCTACGCTCCAGGCACCCACACGGTGCACAGAACTCCTCCTGATGGCGAGACAGAAGACGCAACATTTCTTCTAGGGGGCTCGTGAGGGGCGAGGCCTCTTGAGGAGTTGGACCCTCGAATGCCGCTGAAACCACTGAGGTTGATTGCCACGTTATGTTAGCGACACACTGAGAGCATTTCAGGTTCATGGAACCCCGTGCAGTGCGCCACGAGAGAAGAAAACGCAGATGCTGCCTTGACAGGGTTAGATTGAATTGCCTCTGTCCCCCCTCCGGAAACTAACTTTCCCAGAGCCAGCACAGCTTCACGTCCCGAGCAGCGTTTTCTGCTGTGTGCCAGGATACATGAAAGGAAACCTGGGGACGCTGGGAGGCTCTGAGCTGTACGCGGCTTGCCAAAGCTTCTAGACCCTTCAGGGGTCAGTGTGGCCCTTCTGGAGAGTGACACAGCATGTTTCCTAATGGAAACCTAGTGTTACATTTCGGGGACTTTCTGCACAACCTTCCTCAGCCGCCTAGCTGGATGTCCTTGCCCAGAAGCGGCAGTTGCCAAGGAGTTCTTTCCCAGGAGCTCGTGAGACAGCATACCATGCAGAACCGCAGAGAAGGAGACCAGCCTTTCTCCGGGTTCTCAGAGGTTCGCTTTTCTGCCTTTGAGCCTCTGAACTCAGAGATCCAGTCAGCTCCCAATGATACTTTAGAACTGTAGTATTGAAGGTCTCTCTGCCATCAGCCCCCTGCTCAGCTCCCGTCTCCTAGGTGCATTCAGTGAAGTAGCATCCACTCTGCAGCCTCCCGCACCATGTTGTTTAGGAACGGCACATTTCCTCTTCGTAAAGAAATCTTTTCTTGCAGCCTGCCTGGCCCGAGCTCCTATTCCTTTTCCGAAGGCCGAGTTCGGCATAGCCCTGCAATGACCCCTTCCCTCAAGGCCGGACACATCTCTGAAAGACTATACTCCATGGGTCCCCATTCATTACATCTTACCTCCCATGAAACACAAAGGAGTTGTAGCGTGATGGGAGGAAACAACGGCCTCCTTCTCCTTCTCGGAATACCCCGTTGCCCAAGGTTACGGGCCTTGTCCAGAAGCAACAGTTGCCCAGGATTTCTTTGCTTTGAGCTCGTGAGACAGCATATCATGTAGGACCGCCGAGAAGGAGACCTGCCTCTCTCTGGTTTGGAAGAGGTTAGCTTTTCTACTCAGCCTTGGAGCACAAAGACCCAGCCAATTCCCAAGGACAGTTTCGAAGGTTACTGGTGCAGGTCTCTCTGCGCTTAGCCCACCGTTCAGCTACAGTCTGTAAAGTGCATTCAGGGAAGAGCAAGAAAGTCTCCAACGCCCCGCGTCTTGTGGGGAAGGAACAGCACATTCTCTCCTCAGTGAAGACGTCCTTTCTTGCAGACTGCCAGGCTGGGACTCCTCTTCCGTCTCAGACCACCGAGTTTGGCATAGCGTTGAAATGACCCCTTCCCTCAACGCCGTAGGCATCTCTTCAAGAACATAAACCCTGTGTGCCCATTCGTTATACCTCACCGCCCTAAGAAACACCGAAGAGCTGTGGCTGGATGGTAGGAAACAGTGGCCGTAGTGTCCTTCGATCAATATCCCGTTCCAAAGGCCCCCCCGTGAAAATCTCTTGCTTTCGAGGGCCTAGGGCATTCCAAGGGCTGCCAAACACAGCTAAAGGAGGCGAAATAAGAGAAGCAGAACTTGCTCCTGAGAAACTCGTACATACACTGAACCCAAAGCGTGCCTCTTCGTGGAGACCGAAGGCCTCCCCAGCTCAGATTCTGGGCCCTGGAACACAGTGCTAACCGCTGCCTTCAAGGAGAGGTAGGCAAGGAATGTTTTCACGTCTCGCCTGCCTCTCAGGGCCTGTTCAGCTTGAGTGGAAAATATCCACAGCCTGCCCGAACGTCCTGCCGAGCAGCGAGTTGTACTGGAGTGTAGCAAACGCTTCCAAGTTGTCTGAGGGGAAAGAGGCCATTGCTGTGGTGTGAACGGCCTTCTCTGCCACTCTTTCGGAGCACAGTGCTCTCTGGGCAGGCAGGCTAGTTCCTAGAGCAGAAGCATTTGAACAGACGTCTGCCCTGGTATACTTCCTACATCCGCACATCGAGTGCATCTTTCCTACGCTCCAGGCACCCACACGGTGCACAGAACTCCTCCTGATGGCGAGACAGAAGACGCAACATTTCTTCTAGGGGGCTCGTGAGGGGCGAGGCCTCTTGAGGAGTTGGACCCTCGAATGCCGCTGAAACCACTGAGGTTGATTGCCACGTTATGTTAGCGACACACTGAGAGCATTTCAGGTTCATGGAACCCCGTGCAGTGCGCCACGAGAGAAGAAAACGCAGATGCTGCCTTGACAGGGTTAGATTGAATTGCCTCTGTCCCCCCTCCGGAAACTAACTTTCCCAGAGCCAGCACAGCTTCACGTCCCGAGCAACGTTTTCTGCTGTGTGCCAGGATACATGAAAGGAAACCTGGGGACGCTGGGAGACTCTGAGCTGTACGCGGCTTGCCAAAGCTTCTAGACCCTTCAGGGGTCAGTGTGGCCCTTCTGGAGAGTGACACAGCATGTTTCCTAATGGAAACCTAGTGTTACATTTCGGGGACTTTCTGCACAACCTTCCTCAGCCGCCTAGCTGGATGTCCTTGCCCAGAAGCGGCAGTTGCCAAGGAGTTCTTTCCCAGGAGCTCGTGAGACAGCATACCATGCAGAACCGCAGAGAAGGAGACCAGCCTTTCTCCGGGTTCTCAGAGGTTCGCTTTTCTGCCTTTGAGCCTCTGAACTCAGAGATCCAGTCAGCTCCCAATGATACTTTAGAACTGTAGTATTGAAGGTCTCTCTGCCATCAGCCCCCTGCTCAGCTCCCGTCTCCTAGGTGCATTCAGTGAAGTAGCATCCACTCTGCAGCCTCCCGCACCATGTTGTTTAGGAACGGCACATTTCCTCTTCGTAAAGAAATCTTTTCTTGCAGCCTGCCTGGCCCGAGCTCCTATTCCTTTTCCGAAGGCCGAGTTCGGCATAGCCCTGCAATGACCCCTTCCCTCAAGGCCGGACACATCTCTGAAAGACTATACTCCATGGGTCCCCATTCATTACATCTTACCTCCCATGAAACACAAAGGAGTTGTAGCGTGATGGGAGGAAACAACGGCCTCCTTCTCCTTCTCGGAATACCCCGTTGCCCAAGGTTACGGGCCTTGTCCAGAAGCAACAGTTGCCCAGGATTTCTTTGCTTTGAGCTCGTGAGACAGCATATCATGTAGGACCGCCGAGAAGGAGACCTGCCTCTCTCTGGTTTGGAAGAGGTTAGCTTTTCTACTCAGCCTTGGAGCACAAAGACCCAGCCAATTCCCAAGGACAGTTTCGAAGGTTACTGGTGCAGGTCTCTCTGCGCTTAGCCCACCGTTCAGCTACAGTCTGTAAAGTGCATTCAGGGAAGAGCAAGAAAGTCTCCAACGCCCCGCGTCTTGTGGGGAAGGAACAGCACATTCTCTCCTCAGTGAAGACGTCCTTTCTTGCAGACTGCCAGGCTGGGACTCCTCTTCCGTCTCAGACCACCGAGTTTGGCATAGCGTTGAAATGACCCCTTCCCTCAACGCCATACGCATCTCTTCAAGAACATAAACCCTGTGTGCCCATTCGTTATACCTCACCGCCCTAAGAAACACCGAAGAGCTGTGGCTGGATGGTAGGAAACAGTGGCCGTAGTGTCCTTCGATCAATATCCCGTTCCAAAGGCCCCCCCGTGAAAATCTCTTGCTTTCGAGGGCCTAGGGCATTCCAAGGGCTGCCAAACACAGCTAAAGGAGGCGAAATAAGAGAAGCAGAACTTGCTCCTGAGAAACTCGTACATACACTGAACCCAAAGCGTGCCTCTTCGTGGAGACCGAAGGCCTCCCCAGCTCAGATTCTGGGCCCTGGAACACAGTGCTAACCGCTGCCTTCAAGGAGAGGTAGGCAAGGAATGTTTTCACGTCTCGCCTGCCTCTCAGGGCCTGTTCAGCTTGAGTGGAAAATATCCACAGCCTGCCCGAACGTCCTGCCGAGCAGCGAGTTGTACTGGAGTGTAGCAAACGCTTCCAAGTTGTCTGAGGGGAAAGAGGCCATTGCTGTGGTGTGAACGGCCTTCTCTGCCACTCTTTCGGAGCACAGTGCTCTCTGGGCAGGCAGGCTAGTTCCTAGAGCAGAAGCATTTGAACAGACGTCTGCCCTGGTATACTTCCTACATCCGCACATCGAGTGCATCTTTCCTACGCTCCAGGCACCCACACGGTGCACAGAACTCCTCCTGATGGCGAGACAGAAGACGCAACATTTCTTCTAGGGGGCTCGTGAGGGGCGAGGCCTCTTGAGGAGTTGGACCCTCGAATGCCGCTGAAACCACTGAGGTTGATTGCCACGTTATGTTAGCGACACACTGAGAGCATTTCAGGTTCATGGAACCCCGTGCAGTGCGCCACGAGAGAAGAAAACGCAGATGCTGCCTTGACAGGGTTAGATTGAATTGCCTCTGTCCCCCCTCCGGAAACTAACTTTCCCAGAGCCAGCACAGCTTCACGTCCCGAGCAACGTTTTCTGCTGTGTGCCAGGATACATGAAAGGAAACCTGGGGACGCTGGGAGACTCTGAGCTGTACGCGGCTTGCCAAAGCTTCTAGACCCTTCAGGGGTCAGTGTGGCCCTTCTGGAGAGTGACACAGCATGTTTCCTAATGGAAACCTAGTGTTACATTTCGGGGACTTTCTGCACAACCTTCCTCAGCCGCCTAGCTGGATGTCCTTGCCCAGAAGCGGCAGTTGCCAAGGAGTTCTTTCCCAGGAGCTCGTGAGACAGCATACCATGCAGAACCGCAGAGAAGGAGACCAGCCTTTCTCCGGGTTCTCAGAGGTTCGCTTTTCTGCCTTTGAGCCTCTGAACTCAGAGATCCAGTCAGCTCCCAATGATACTTTAGAACTGTAGTATTGAAGGTCTCTCTGCCATCAGCCCCCTGCTCAGCTCCCGTCTCCTAGGTGCATTCAGTGAAGTAGCATCCACTCTGCAGCCTCCCGCACCATGTTGTTTAGGAACGGCACATTTCCTCTTCGTAAAGAAATCTTTTCTTGCAGCCTGCCTGGCCCGAGCTCCTATTCCTTTTCCGAAGGCCGAGTTCGGCATAGCCCTGCAATGACCCCTTCCCTCAAGGCCGGACACATCTCTGAAAGACTATACTCCATGGGTCCCCATTCATTACATCTTACCTCCCATGAAACACAAAGGAGTTGTAGCGTGATGGGAGGAAACAACGGCCTCCTTCTCCTTCTCGGAATACCCCGTTGCCCAAGGTTACGGGCCTTGTCCAGAAGCAACAGTTGCCCAGGATTTCTTTGCTTTGAGCTCGTGAGACAGCATATCATGTAGGACCGCCGAGAAGGAGACCTGCCTCTCTCTGGTTTGGAAGAGGTTAGCTTTTCTACTCAGCCTTGGAGCACAAAGACCCAGCCAATTCCCAAGGACAGTTTCGAAGGTTACTGGTGCAGGTCTCTCTGCGCTTAGCCCACCGTTCAGCTACAGTCTGTAAAGTGCATTCAGGGAAGAGCAAGAAAGTCTCCAACGCCCCGCGTCTTGTGGGGAAGGAACAGCACATTCTCTCCTCAGTGAAGACGTCCTTTCTTGCAGACTGCCAGGCTGGGACTCCTCTTCCGTCTCAGACCACCGAGTTTGGCATAGCGTTGAAATGACCCCTTCCCTCAACGCCGTACGCATCTCTTCAAGAACATAAACCCTGTGTGCCCATTCGTTATACCTCACCGCCCTAAGAAACACCGAAGAGCTGTGGCTGGATGGTAGGAAACAGTGGCCGTAGTGTCCTTCGATCAATATCCCGTTCCAAAGGCCCCCCCGTGAAAATCTCTTGCTTTCGAGGGCCTAGGGCATTCCAAGGGCTGCCAAACACAGCTAAAGGAGGCGAAATAAGAGAAGCAGAACTTGCTCCTGAGAAACTCGTACATACACTGAACCCAAAGCGTGCCTCTTCGTGGAGACCGAAGGCCTCCCCAGCTCAGATTCTGGGCCCTGGAACACAGTGCTAACCGCTGCCTTCAAGGAGAGGTAGGCAAGGAATGTTTTCACGTCTCGCCTGCCTCTCAGGGCCTGTTCAGCTTGAGTGGAAAATATCCACAGCCTGCCCGAACGTCCTGCCGAGCAGCGAGTTGTACTGGAGTGTAGCAAACGCTTCCAAGTTGTCTGAGGGGAAAGAGGCCATTGCTGTGGTGTGAACGGCCTTCTCTGCCACTCTTTCGGAGCACAGTGCTCTCTGGGCAGGCAGGCTAGTTCCTAGAGCAGAAGCATTTGAACAGACGTCTGCCCTGGTATACTTCCTACATCCGCACATCGAGTGCATCTTTCCTACGCTCCAGGCACCCACACGGTGCACAGAACTCCTCCTGATGGCGAGACAGAAGACGCAACATTTCTTCTAGGGGGCTCGTGAGGGGCGAGGCCTCTTGAGGAGTTGGACCCTCGAATGCCGCTGAAACCACTGAGGTTGATTGCCACGTTATGTTAGCGACACACTGAGAGCATTTCAGGTTCATGGAACCCCGTGCAGTGCGCCACGAGAGAAGAAAACGCAGATGCTGCCTTGACAGGGTTAGATTGAATTGCCTCTGTCCCCCCTCCGGAAACTAACTTTCCCAGAGCCAGCACAGCTTCACGTCCCGAGCAACGTTTTCTGCTGTGTGCCAGGATACATGAAAGGAAACCTGGGGACGCTGGGAGACTCTGAGCTGTACGCGGCTTGCCAAAGCTTCTAGACCCTTCAGGGGTCAGTGTGGCCCTTCTGGAGAGTGACACAGCATGTTTCCTAATGGAAACCTAGTGTTACATTTCGGGGACTTTCTGCACAACCTTCCTCAGCCGCCTAGCTGGATGTCCTTGCCCAGAAGCAGCAGTTGCCAAGGAGTTCTTTCCCAGGAGCTCGTGAGACAGCATACCATGCAGAACCGCAGAGAAGGAGACCAGCCTTTCTCCGGGTTCTCAGAGGTTCGCTTTTCTGCCTTTGAGCCTCTGAAGTCAGAGATCCAGTCAGCTCCCAATGATACTTTAGAACTGTAGTATTGAAGGTCTCTCTGCCATCAGCCCCCTGCTCAGCTCCCGTCTCCTAGGTGCATTCAGTGAAGTAGCATCCACTCTGCAGCCTCCCGCACCATGTTGTTTAGGAACGGCACATTTCCTCTTCGTAAAGAAATCTTTTCTTGCAGCCTGCCTGGCCCGAGCTCCTATTCCTTTTCCGAAGGCCGAGTTCGGCATAGCCCTGCAATGACCCCTTCCCTCAAGGCCGGACACATCTCTGAAAGACTATACTCCATGGGTCCCCATTCATTACATCTTACCTCCCATGAAACACAAAGGAGTTGTAGCGTGATGGGAGGAAACAACGGCCTCCTTCTCCTTCTCGGAATACCCCGTTGCCCAAGGTTACGGGCCTTGTCCAGAAGCAACAGTTGCCCAGGATTTCTTTGCTTTGAGCTCGTGAGACAGCATATCATGTAGGACCGCCGAGAAGGAGACCTGCCTCTCTCTGGTTTGGAAGAGGTTAGCTTTTCTACTCAGCCTTGGAGCACAAAGAGGTTAGCTTTTCTACTCAGCCTTGGAGCACAAAGACCCAGCCAATTCCCAAGGACAGTTTCGAAGGTTACTGGTGCAGGTCTCTCTGCGCTTAGCCCACCGTTCAGCTACAGTCTGTAAAGTGCATTCAGGGAAGAGCAAGAAAGTCTCCAACGCCCCGCGTCTTGTGGGGAAGGAACAGCACATTCTCTCCTCAGTGAAGACGTCCTTTCTTGCAGACTGCCAGGCTGGGACTCCTCTTCCGTCTCAGACCACCGAGTTTGGCATAGCGTTGAAATGACCCCTTCCCTCAACGCCGTAGGCATCTCTTCAAGAACATAAACCCTGTGTGCCCATTCGTTATACCTCACCGCCCTAAGAAACACCGAAGAGCTGTGGCTGGATGGTAGGAAACAGTGGCCGTAGTGTCCTTCGATCAATATCCCGTTCCAAAGGCCCCCCCGTGAAAATCTCTTGCTTTCGAGGGCCTAGGGCATTCCAAGGGCTGCCAAACACAGCTAAAGGAGGCGAAATAAGAGAAGCAGAACTTGCTCCTGAGAAACTCGTACATACACTGAACCCAAAGCGTGCCTCTTCGTGGAGACCGAAGGCCTCCCCAGCTCAGATTCTGGGCCCTGGAACACAGTGCTAACCGCTGCCTTCAAGGAGAGGTAGGCAAGGAATGTTTTCACGTCTCGCCTGCCTCTCAGGGCCTGTTCAGCTTGAGTGGAAAATATCCACAGCCTGCCCGAACGTCCTGCCGAGCAGCGAGTTGTACTGGAGTGTAGCAAACGCTTCCAAGTTGTCTGAGGGGAAAGAGGCCATTGCTGTGGTGTGAACGGCCTTCTCTGCCACTCTTTCGGAGCACAGTGCTCTCTGGGCAGGCAGGCTAGTTCCTAGAGCAGAAGCATTTGAACAGACGTCTGCCCTGGTATACTTCCTACATCCGCACATCGAGTGCATCTTTCCTACGCTCCAGGCACCCACACGGTGCACAGAACTCCTCCTGATGGCGAGACAGAAGACGCAACATTTCTTCTAGGGGGCTCGTGAGGGGCGAGGCCTCTTGAGGAGTTGGACCCTCGAATGCCGCTGAAACCACTGAGGTTGATTGCCACGTTATGTTAGCGACACACTGAGAGCATTTCAGGTTCATGGAACCCCGTGCAGTGCGCCACGAGAGAAGAAAACGCAGATGCTGCCTTGACAGGGTTAGATTGAATTGCCTCTGTCCCCCCTCCGGAAACTAACTTTCCCAGAGCCAGCACAGCTTCACGTCCCGAGCAACGTTTTCTGCTGTGTGCCAGGATACATGAAAGGAAACCTGGGGACGCTGGGAGACTCTGAGCTGTACGCGGCTTGCCAAAGCTTCTAGACCCTTCAGGGGTCAGTGTGGCCCTTCTGGAGAGTGACACAGCATGTTTCCTAATGGAAACCTAGTGTTACATTTCGGGGACTTTCTGCACAACCTTCCTCAGCCGCCTAGCTGGATGTCCTTGCCCAGAAGCGGCAGTTGCCAAGGAGTTCTTTCCCAGGAGCTCGTGAGACAGCATACCATGCAGAACCGCAGAGAAGGAGACCAGCCTTTCTCCGGGTTCTCAGAGGTTCGCTTTTCTGCCTTTGAGCCTCTGAACTCAGAGATCCAGTCAGCTCCCAATGATACTTTAGAACTGTAGTATTGAAGGTCTCTCTGCCATCAGCCCCCTGCTCAGCTCCCGTCTCCTAGGTGCATTCAGTGAAGTAGCATCCACTCTGCAGCCTCCCGCACCATGTTGTTTAGGAACGGCACATTTCCTCTTCGTAAAGAAATCTTTTCTTGCAGCCTGCCTGGCCCGAGCTCCTATTCCTTTTCCGAAGGCCGAGTTCGGCATAGCCCTGCAATGACCCCTTCCCTCAAGGCCGGACACATCTCTGAAAGACTATACTCCATGGGTCCCCATTCATTACATCTTACCTCCCATGAAACACAAAGGAGTTGTAGCGTGATGGGAGGAAACAACGGCCTCCTTCTCCTTCTCGGAATACCCCGTTGCCCAAGGTTACGGGCCTTGTCCAGAAGCAACAGTTGCCCAGGATTTCTTTGCTTTGAGCTCGTGAGACAGCATATCATGTAGGACCGCCGAGAAGGAGACCTGCCTCTCTCTGGTTTGGAAGAGGTTAGCTTTTCTACTCAGCCTTGGAGCACAAAGACCCAGCCAATTCCCAAGGACAGTTTCGAAGGTTACTGGTGCAGGTCTCTCTGCGCTTAGCCCACCGTTCAGCTACAGTCTGTAAAGTGCATTCAGGGAAGAGCAAGAAAGTCTCCAACGCCCCGCGTCTTGTGGGGAAGGAACAGCACATTCTCTCCTCAGTGAAGACGTCCTTTCTTGCAGACTGCCAGGCTGGGACTCCTCTTCCGTCTCAGACCACCGAGTTTGGCATAGCGTTGAAATGACCCCTTCCCTCAACGCCGTACGCATCTCTTCAAGAACATAAACCCTGTGTGCCCATTCGTTATACCTCACCGCCCTAAGAAACACCGAAGAGCTGTGGCTGGATGGTAGGAAACAGTGGCCGTAGTGTCCTTCGATCAATATCCCGTTCCAAAGGCCCCCCCGTGAAAATCTCTTGCTTTCGAGGGCCTAGGGCATTCCAAGGGCTGCCAAACACAGCTAAAGGAGGCGAAATAAGAGAAGCAGAACTTGCTCCTGAGAAACTCGTACATACACTGAACCCAAAGCGTGCCTCTTCGTGGAGACCGAAGGCCTCCCCAGCTCAGATTCTGGGCCCTGGAACACAGTGCTAACCGCTGCCTTCAAGGAGAGGTAGGCAAGGAATGTTTTCACGTCTCGCCTGCCTCTCAGGGCCTGTTCAGCTTGAGTGGAAAATATCCACAGCCTGCCCGAACGTCCTGCCGAGCAGCGAGTTGTACTGGAGTGTAGCAAACGCTTCCAAGTTGTCTGAGGGGAAAGAGGCCATTGCTGTGGTGTGAACGGCCTTCTCTGCCACTCTTTCGGAGCACAGTGCTCTCTGGGCAGGCAGGCTAGTTCCTAGAGCAGAAGCATTTGAACAGACGTCTGCCCTGGTATACTTCCTACATCCGCACATCGAGTGCATCTTTCCTACGCTCCAGGCACCCACACGGTGCACAGAACTCCTCCTGATGGCGAGACAGAAGACGCAACATTTCTTCTAGGGGGCTCGTGAGGGGTGAGGCCTCTTGAGGAGTTGGACCCTCGAATGCCGCTGAAACCACTGAGGTTGATTGCCACGTTATGTTAGCGACACACTGAGAGCATTTCAGGTTCATGGAACCCCGTGCAGTGCGCCACGAGAGAAGAAAACGCAGATGCTGCCTTGACAGGGTTAGATTGAATTGCCTCTGTCCCCCCTCCGGAAACTAACTTTCCCAGAGCCAGCACAGCTTCACGTCCCGAGCAACGTTTTCTGCTGTGTGCCAGGATACATGAAAGGAAACCTGGGGACGCTGGGAGACTCTGAGCTGTACGCGGCTTGCCAAAGCTTCTAGACCCTTCAGGGGTCAGTGTGGCCCTTCTGGAGAGTGACACAGCATGTTTCCTAATGGAAACCTAGTGTTACATTTCGGGGACTTTCTGCACAACCTTCCTCAGCCGCCTAGCTGGATGTCCTTGCCCAGAAGCGGCAGTTGCCAAGGAGTTCTTTCCCAGGAGCTCGTGAGACAGCATACCATGCAGAACCGCAGAGAAGGAGACCAGCCTTTCTCCGGGTTCTCAGAGGTTCGCTTTTCTGCCTTTGAGCCTCTGAACTCAGAGATCCAGTCAGCTCCCAATGATACTTTAGAACTGTAGTATTGAAGGTCTCTCTGCCATCAGCCCCCTGCTCAGCTCCCGTCTCCTAGGTGCATTCAGTGAAGTAGCATCCACTCTGCAGCCTCCCGCACCATGTTGTTTAGGAACGGCACATTTCCTCTTCGTAAAGAAATCTTTTCTTGCAGCCTGCCTGGCCCGAGCTCCTATTCCTTTTCCGAAGGCCGAGTTCGGCATAGCCCTGCAATGACCCCTTCCCTCAAGGCCGGACACATCTCTGAAAGACTATACTCCATGGGTCCCCATTCATTACATCTTACCTCCCATGAAACACAAAGGAGTTGTAGCGTGATGGGAGGAAACAACGGCCTCCTTCTCCTTCTCGGAATACCCCGTTGCCCAAGGTTACGGGCCTTGTCCAGAAGCAACAGTTGCCCAGGATTTCTTTGCTTTGAGCTCGTGAGACAGCATATCATGTAGGACCGCCGAGAAGGAGACCTGCCTCTCTCTGGTTTGGAAGAGGTTAGCTTTTCTACTCAGCCTTGGAGCACAAAGACCCAGCCAATTCCCAAGGACAGTTTCGAAGGTTACTGGTGCAGGTCTCTCTGCGCTTAGCCCACCGTTCAGCTACAGTCTGTAAAGTGCATTCAGGGAAGAGCAAGAAAGTCTCCAACGCCCCGCGTCTTGTGGGGAAGGAACAGCACATTCTCTCCTCAGTGAAGACGTCCTTTCTTGCAGACTGCCAGGCTGGGACTCCTCTTCCGTCTCAGACCACCGAGTTTGGCATAGCGTTGAAATGACCCCTTCCCTCAACGCCGTACGCATCTCTTCAAGAACATAAACCCTGTGTGCCCATTCGTTATACCTCACCGCCCTAAGAAACACCGAAGAGCTGTGGCTGGATGGTAGGAAACAGTGGCCGTAGTGTCCTTCGATCAATATCCCGTTCCAAAGGCCCCCCCGTGAAAATCTCTTGCTTTCGAGGGCCTAGGGCATTCCAAGGGCTGCCAAACACAGCTAAAGGAGGCGAAATAAGAGAAGCAGAACTTGCTCCTGAGAAACTCGTACATACACTGAACCCAAAGCGTGCCTCTTCGTGGAGACCGAAGGCCTCCCCAGCTCAGATTCTGGGCCCTGGAACACAGTGCTAACCGCTGCCTTCAAGGAGAGGTAGGCAAGGAATGTTTTCACGTCTCGCCTGCCTCTCAGGGCCTGTTCAGCTTGAGTGGAAAATATCCACAGCCTGCCCGAACGTCCTGCTGAGCAGCGAGTTGTACTGGAGTGTAGCAAACGCTTCCAAGTTGTCTGAGGGGAAAGAGGCCATTGCTGTGGTGTGAACGGCCTTCTCTGCCACTCTTTCAGAGCACAGTGCTCTCTGGGCAGGCAGGCTAGTTCCTAGAGCAGAAGCATTTGAACAGACGTCTGCCCTGGTATACTTCCTACATCCGCACATCGAGTGCATCTTTCCTACGCTCCAGGCACCCACACGGTGCACAGAACTCCTCCTGATGGCGAGACAGAAGACGCAACATTTCTTCTAGGGGGCTCGTGAGGGGCGAGGCCTCTTGAGGAGTTGGACCCTCGAATGCCGCTGAAACCACTGAGGTTGATTGCCACGTTATGTTAGCGACACACTGAGAGCATTTCAGGTTCATGGAACCCCGTGCAGTGCGCCACGAGAGAAGAAAACGCAGATGCTGCCTTGACAGGGTTAGATTGAATTGCCTCTGTCCCCCCTCCGGAAACTAACTTTCCCAGAGCCAGCACAGCTTCACGTCCCGAGCAACGTTTTCTGCTGTGTGCCAGGATACATGAAAGGAAACCTGGGGACGCTGGGAGACTCTGAGCTGTACGCGGCTTGCCAAAGCTTCTAGACCCTTCAGGGGTCAGTGTGGCCCTTCTGGAGAGTGACACAGCATGTTTCCTAATGGAAACCTAGTGTTACATTTCGGGGACTTTCTGCACAACCTTCCTCAGCCGCCTAGCTGGATGTCCTTGCCCAGAAGCAGCAGTTGCCAAGGAGTTCTTTCCCAGGAGCTCGTGAGACAGCATACCATGCAGAACCGCAGAGAAGGAGACCAGCCTTTCTCCGGGTTCTCAGAGGTTCGCTTTTCTGCCTTTGAGCCTCTGAACTCAGAGATCCAGTCAGCTCCCAATGATACTTTAGAACTGTAGTATTGAAGGTCTCTCTGCCATCAGCCCCCTGCTCAGCTCCCGTCTCCTAGGTGCATTCAGTGAAGTAGCATCCACTCTGCAGCCTCCCGCACCATGTTGTTTAGGAACGGCACATTTCCTCTTCGTAAAGAAATCTTTTCTTGCAGCCTGCCTGGCCCGAGCTCCTATTCCTTTTCCGAAGGCCGAGTTCGGCATAGCCCTGCAATGACCCCTTCCCTCAAGGCCGGACACATCTCTGAAAGACTATACTCCATGGGTCCCCATTCATTACATCTTACCTCCCATGAAACACAAAGGAGTTGTAGCGTGATGGGAGGAAACAACGGCCTCCTTCTCCTTCTCGGAATACCCCGTTGCCCAAGGTTACGGGCCTTGTCCAGAAGCAACAGTTGCCCAGGATTTCTTTGCTTTGAGCTCGTGAGACAGCATATCATGTAGGACCGCCGAGAAGGAGACCTGCCTCTCTCTGGTTTGGAAGAGGTTAGCTTTTCTACTCAGCCTTGGAGCACAAAGAGGTTAGCTTTTCTACTCAGCCTTGGAGCACAAAGACCCAGCCAATTCCCAAGGACAGTTTCGAAGGTTACTGGTGCAGGTCTCTCTGCGCTTAGCCCACCGTTCAGCTACAGTCTGTAAAGTGCATTCAGGGAAGAGCAAGAAAGTCTCCAACGCCCCGCGTCTTGTGGGGAAGGAACAGCACATTCTCTCCTCAGTGAAGACGTCCTTTCTTGCAGACTGCCAGGCTGGGACTCCTCTTCCGTCTCAGACCACCGAGTTTGGCATAGCGTTGAAATGACCCCTTCCCTCAACGCCGTACGCATCTCTTCAAGAACATAAACCCTGTGTGCCCATTCGTTATACCTCACCGCCCTAAGAAACACCGAAGAGCTGTGGCTGGATGGTAGGAAACAGTGGCCGTAGTGTCCTTCGATCAATATCCCGTTCCAAAGGCCCCCCCGTGAAAATCTCTTGCTTTCGAGGGCCTAGGGCATTCCAAGGGCTGCCAAACACAGCTAAAGGAGGCGAAATAAGAGAAGCAGAACTTGCTCCTGAGAAACTCGTACATACACTGAACCCAAAGCGTGCCTCTTCGTGGAGACCGAAGGCCTCCCCAGCTCAGATTCTGGGCCCTGGAACACAGTGCTAACCGCTGCCTTCAAGGAGAGGTAGGCAAGGAATGTTTTCACGTCTCGCCTGCCTCTCAGGGCCTGTTCAGCTTGAGTGGAAAATATCCACAGCCTGCCCGAACGTCCTGCCGAGCAGCGAGTTGTACTGGAGTGTAGCAAACGCTTCCAAGTTGTCTGAGGGGAAAGAGGCCATTGCTGTGGTGTGAACGGCCTTCTCTGCCACTCTTTCGGAGCACAGTGCTCTCTGGGCAGGCAGGCTAGTTCCTAGAGCAGAAGCATTTGAACAGACGTCTGCCCTGGTATACTTCCTACATCCGCACATCGAGTGCATCTTTCCTACGCTCCAGGCACCCACACGGTGCACAGAACTCCTCCTGATGGCGAGACAGAAGACGCAACATTTCTTCTAGGGGGCTCGTGAGGGGCGAGGCCTCTTGAGGAGTTGGACCCTCGAATGCCGCTGAAACCACTGAGGTTGATTGCCACGTTATGTTAGCGACACACTGAGAGCATTTCAGGTTCATGGAACCCCGTGCAGTGCGCCACGAGAGAAGAAAACGCAGATGCTGCCTTGACAGGGTTAGATTGAATTGCCTCTGTCCCCCCTCCGGAAACTAACTTTCCCAGAGCCAGCACAGCTTCACGTCCCGAGCAACGTTTTCTGCTGTGTGCCAGGATACATGAAAGGAAACCTGGGGACGCTGGGGGACTCTGAGCTGTACGCGGCTTGCCAAAGCTTCTAGACCCTTCAGGGGTCAGTGTGGCCCTTCTGGAGAGTGACACAGCATGTTTCCTAATGGAAACCTAGTGTTACATTTCGGGGACTTTCTGCACAACCTTCCTCAGCTGCCTAGCTGGATGTCCTTGCCCAGAAGCGGCAGTTGCCAAGGAGTTCTTTCCCAGGAGCTCGTGAGACAGCATACCATGCAGAACCGCAGAGAAGGAGACCAGCCTTTCTCCGGGTTCTCAGAGGTTCGCTTTTCTGCCTTTGAGCCTCTGAAGTCAGAGATCCAGTCAGCTCCCAATGATACTTTAGAACTGTAGTATTGAAGGTCTCTCTGCCATCAGCCCCCTGCTCAGCTCCCGTCTCCTAGGTGCATTCAGTGAAGTAGCATCCACTCTGCAGCCTCCCGCACCATGTTGTTTAGGAACGGCACATTTCCTCTTCGTAAAGAAATCTTTTCTTGCAGCCTGCCTGGCCCGAGCTCCTATTCCTTTTCCGAAGGCCGAGTTCGGCATAGCCCTGCAATGACCCCTTCCCTCAAGGCCGGACACATCTCTGAAAGACTATACTCCATGGGTCCCCATTCATTACATCTTACCTCCCATGAAACACAAAGGAGTTGTAGCGTGATGGGAGGAAACAACGGCCTCCTTCTCCTTCTCGGAATACCCCGTTGCCCAAGGTTACGGGCCTTGTCCAGAAGCAACAGTTGCCCAGGATTTCTTTGCTTTGAGCTCGTGAGACAGCATATCATGTAGGACCGCCGAGAAGGAGACCTGCCTCTCTCTGGTTTGGAAGAGGTTAGCTTTTCTACTCAGCCTTGGAGCACAAAGACCCAGCCAATTCCCAAGGACAGTTTCGAAGGTTACTGGTGCAGGTCTCTCTGCGCTTAGCCCACCGTTCAGCTACAGTCTGTAAAGTGCATTCAGGGAAGAGCAAGAAAGTCTCCAACGCCCCGCGTCTTGTGGGGAAGGAACAGCACATTCTCTCCTCAGTGAAGACGTCCTTTCTTGCAGACTGCCAGGCTGGGACTCCTCTTCCGTCTCAGACCACCGAGTTTGGCATAGCGTTGAAATGACCCCTTCCCTCAACGCCGTACGCATCTCTTCAAGAACATAAACCCTGTGTGCCCATTCGTTATACCTCACCGCCCTAAGAAACACCGAAGAGCTGTGGCTGGATGGTAGGAAACAGTGGCCGTAGTGTCCTTCGATCAATATCCCGTTCCAAAGGCCCCCCCGTGAAAATCTCTTGCTTTCGAGGGCCTAGGGCATTCCAAGGGCTGCCAAACACAGCTAAAGGAGGCGAAATAAGAGAAGCAGAACTTGCTCCTGAGAAACTCGTACATACACTGAACCCAAAGCGTGCCTCTTCGTGGAGACCGAAGGCCTCCCCAGCTCAGATTCTGGGCCCTGGAACACAGTGCTAACCGCTGCCTTCAAGGAGAGGTAGGCAAGGAATGTTTTCACGTCTCGCCTGCCTCTCAGGGCCTGTTCAGCTTGAGTGGAAAATATCCACAGCCTGCCCGAACGTCCTGCCGAGCAGCGAGTTGTACTGGAGTGTAGCAAACGCTTCCAAGTTGTCTGAGGGGAAAGAGGCCATTGCTGTGGTGTGAACGGCCTTCTCTGCCACTCTTTTGGAGCACAGTGCTCTCTGGGCAGGCAGGCTAGTTCCTAGAGCAGAAGCATTTGAACAGACGTCTGCCCTGGTATACTTCCTACATCCGCACATCGAGTGCATCTTTCCTACGCTCCAGGCACCCACACGGTGCACAGAACTCCTCCTGATGGCGAGACAGAAGACGCAACATTTCTTCTAGGGGGCTCGTGAGGGGCGAGGCCTCTTGAGGAGTTGGACCCTCGAATGCCGCTGAAACCACTGAGGTTGATTGCCACGTTATGTTAGCGACACACTGAGAGCATTTCAGGTTCATGGAACCCCGTGCAGTGCGCCACGAGAGAAGAAAACGCAGATGCTGCCTTGACAGGGTTAGATTGAATTGCCTCTGTCCCCCCTCCGGAAACTAACTTTCCCAGAGCCAGCACAGCTTCACGTCCCGAGCAACGTTTTCTGCTGTGTGCCAGGATACATGAAAGGAAACCTGGGGACGCTGGGGGACTCTGAGCTGTACGCGGCTTGCCAAAGCTTCTAGACCCTTCAGGGGTCAGTGTGGCCCTTCTGGAGAGTGACACAGCATGTTTCCTAATGGAAACCTAGTGTTACATTTCGGGGACTTTCTGCACAACCTTCCTCAGCCGCCTAGCTGGATGTCCTTGCCCAGAAGCGGCAGTTGCCAAGGAGTTCTTTCCCAGGAGCTCGTGAGACAGCATACCATGCAGAACCGCAGAGAAGGAGACCAGCCTTTCTCCGGGTTCTCAGAGGTTCGCTTTTCTGCCTTTGAGCCTCTGAACTCAGAGATCCAGTCAGCTCCCAATGATACTTTAGAACTGTAGTATTGAAGGTCTCTCTGCCATCAGCCCCCTGCTCAGCTCCCGTCTCCTAGGTGCATTCAGTGAAGTAGCATCCACTCTGCAGCCTCCCGCACCATGTTGTTTAGGAACGGCACATTTCCTCTTCGTAAAGAAATCTTTTCTTGCAGCCTGCCTGGCCCGAGCTCCTATTCCTTTTCCGAAGGCCGAGTTCGGCATAGCCCTGCAATGACCCCTTCCCTCAAGGCCGGACACATCTCTGAAAGACTATACTCCATGGGTCCCCATTCATTACATCTTACCTCCCATGAAACACAAAGGAGTTGTAGCGTGATGGGAGGAAACAACGGCCTCCTTCTCCTTCTCGGAATACCCCGTTGCCCAAGGTTACGGGCCTTGTCCAGAAGCAACAGTTGCCCAGGATTTCTTTGCTTTGAGCTCGTGAGACAGCATATCATGTAGGACCGCCGAGAAGGAGACCTGCCTCTCTCTGGTTTGGAAGAGGTTAGCTTTTCTACTCAGCCTTGGAGCACAAAGACCCAGCCAATTCCCAAGGACAGTTTCGAAGGTTACTGGTGCAGGTCTCTCTGCGCTTAGCCCACCGTTCAGCTACAGTCTGTAAAGTGCATTCAGGGAAGAGCAAGAAAGTCTCCAACGCCCCGCGTCTTGTGGGGAAGGAACAGCACATTCTCTCCTCAGTGAAGACGTCCTTTCTTGCAGACTGCCAGGCTGGGACTCCTCTTCCGTCTCAGACCACCGAGTTTGGCATAGCGTTGAAATGACCCCTTCCCTCAACGCCGTACGCATCTCTTCAAGAACATAAACCCTGTGTGCCCATTCGTTATACCTCACCGCCCTAAGAAACACCGAAGAGCTGTGGCTGGATGGTAGGAAACAGTGGCCGTAGTGTCCTTCGATCAATATCCCGTTCCAAAGGCCCCCCCGTGAAAATCTCTTGCTTTCGAGGGCCTAGGGCATTCCAAGGGCTGCCAAACACAGCTAAAGGAGGCGAAATAAGAGAAGCAGAACTTGCTCCTGAGAAACTCGTACATACACTGAACCCAAAGCGTGCCTCTTCGTGGAGACCGAAGGCCTCCCCAGCTCAGATTCTGGGCCCTGGAACACAGTGCTAACCGCTGCCTTCAAGGAGAGGTAGGCAAGGAATGTTTTCACGTCTCGCCTGCCTCTCAGAGCCTGTTCAGCTTGAGTGGAAAATATCCACAGCCTGCCCGAACGTCCTGCCGAGCAGCGAGTTGTACTGGAGTGTAGCAAACGCTTCCAAGTTGTCTGAGGGGAAAGAGGCCATTGCTGTGGTGTGAACGGCCTTCTCTGCCACTCTTTCAGAGCACAGTGCTCTCTGGGCAGGCAGGCTAGTTCCTAGAGCAGAAGCATTTGAACAGACGTCTGCCCTGGTATACTTCCTACATCCGCACATCGAGTGCATCTTTCCTACGCTCCAGGCACCCACACGGTGCACAGAACTCCTCCTGATGGCGAGACAGAAGACGCAACATTTCTTCTAGGGGGCTCGTGAGGGGCGAGGCCTCTTGAGGAGTTGGACCCTCGAATGCCGCTGAAACCACTGAGGTTGATTGCCACGTTATGTTAGCGACACACTGAGAGCATTTCAGGTTCATGGAACCCCGTGCAGTGCGCCACGAGAGAAGAAAACGCAGATGCTGCCTTGACAGGGTTAGATTGAATTGCCTCTGTCCCCCCTCCGGAAACTAACTTTCCCAGAGCCAGCACAGCTTCACGTCCCGAGCAACGTTTTCTGCTGTGTGCCAGGATACATGAAAGGAAACCTGGGGACGCTGGGGGACTCTGAGCTGTACGCGGCTTGCCAAAGCTTCTAGACCCTTCAGGGGTCAGTGTGGCCCTTCTGGAGAGTGACACAGCATGTTTCCTAATGGAAACCTAGTGTTACATTTCGGGGACTTTCTGCACAACCTTCCTCAGCCGCCTAGCTGGATGTCCTTGCCCAGAAGCGGCAGTTGCCAAGGAGTTCTTTCCCAGGAGCTCGTGAGACAGCATACCATGCAGAACCGCAGAGAAGGAGACCAGCCTTTCTCCGGGTTCTCAGAGGTTCGCTTTTCTGCCTTTGAGCCTCTGAAGTCAGAGATCCAGTCAGCTCCCAATGATACTTTAGAACTGTAGTATTGAAGGTCTCTCTGCCATCAGCCCCCTGCTCAGCTCCCGTCTCCTAGGTGCATTCAGTGAAGTAGCATCCACTCTGCAGCCTCCCGCACCATGTTGTTTAGGAACGGCACATTTCCTCTTCGTAAAGAAATCTTTTCTTGCAGCCTGCCTGGCCCGAGCTCCTATTCCTTTTCCGAAGGCCGAGTTCGGCATAGCCCTGCAATGACCCCTTCCCTCAAGGCCGGACACATCTCTGAAAGACTATACTCCATGGGTCCCCATTCATTACATCTTACCTCCCATGAAACACAAAGGAGTTGTAGCGTGATGGGAGGAAACAACGGCCTCCTTCTCCTTCTCGGAATACCCCGTTGCCCAAGGTTACGGGCCTTGTCCAGAAGCAACAGTTGCCCAGGATTTCTTTGCTTTGAGCTCGTGAGACAGCATATCATGTAGGACCGCCGAGAAGGAGACCTGCCTCTCTCTGGTTTGGAAGAGGTTAGCTTTTCTACTCAGCCTTGGAGCACAAAGACCCAGCCAATTCCCAAGGACAGTTTCGAAGGTTACTGGTGCAGGTCTCTCTGCGCTTAGCCCACCGTTCAGCTACAGTCTGTAAAGTGCATTCAGGGAAGAGCAAGAAAGTCTCCAACGCCCCGCGTCTTGTGGGGAAGGAACAGCACATTCTCTCCTCAGTGAAGACGTCCTTTCTTGCAGACTGCCAGGCTGGGACTCCTCTTCCGTCTCAGACCACCGAGTTTGGCATAGCGTTGAAATGACCCCTTCCCTCAACGCCGTACGCATCTCTTCAAGAACATAAACCCTGTGTGCCCATTCGTTATACCTCACCGCCCTAAGAAACACCGAAGAGCTGTGGCTGGATGGTAGGAAACAGTGGCCGTAGTGTCCTTCGATCAATATCCCGTTCCAAAGGCCCCCCCGTGAAAATCTCTTGCTTTCGAGGGCCTAGGGCATTCCAAGGGCTGCCAAACACAGCTCAAGGAGGCGAAATAAGAGAAGCAGAACTTGCTCCTGAGAAACTCGTACATACACTGAACCCAAAGCGTGCCTCTTCGTGGAGACCGAAGGCCTCCCCAGCTCAGATTCTGGGCCCTGGAACACAGTGCTAACCGCTGCCTTCAAGGAGAGGTAGGCAAGGAATGTTTTCACGTCTCGCCTGCCTCTCAGAGCCTGTTCAGCTTGAGTGGAAAATATCCACAGCCTGCCCGAACGTCCTGCCGAGCAGCGAGTTGTACTGGAGTGTAGCAAACGCTTCCAAGTTGTCTGAGGGGAAAGAGGCCATTGCTGTGGTGTGAACGGCCTTCTCTGCCACTCTTTCGGAGCACAGTGCTCTCTGGGCAGGCAGGCTAGTTCCTAGAGCAGAAGCATTTGAACAGACGTCTGCCCTGGTATACTTCCTACATCCGCACATCGAGTGCATCTTTCCTACGCTCCAGGCACCCACACGGTGCACAGAACTCCTCCTGATGGCGAGACAGAAGACGCAACATTTCTTCTAGGGGGCTCGTGAGGGGCGAGGCCTCTTGAGGAGTTGGACCCTCGAATGCCGCTGAAACCACTGAGGTTGATTGCCACGTTATGTTAGCGACACACTGAGAGCATTTCAGGTTCATGGAACCCCGTGCAGTGCGCCACGAGAGAAGAAAACGCAGATGCTGCCTTGACAGGGTTAGATTGAATTGCCTCTGTCCCCCCTCCGGAAACTAACTTTCCCAGAGCCAGCACAGCTTCACGTCCCGAGCAACGTTTTCTGCTGTGTGCCAGGATACATGAAAGGAAACCTGGGGACGCTGGGAGACTCTGAGCTGTACGCGGCTTGCCAAAGCTTCTAGACCCTTCAGGGGTCAGTGTGGCCCTTCTGGAGAGTGACACAGCATGTTTCCTAATGGAAACCTAGTGTTACATTTCGGGGACTTTCTGCACAACCTTCCTCAGCCGCCTAGCTGGATGTCCTTGCCCAGAAGCGGCAGTTGCCAAGGAGTTCTTTCCCAGGAGCTCGTGAGACAGCATACCATGCAGAACCGCAGAGAAGGAGACCAGCCTTTCTCCGGGTTCTCAGAGGTTCGCTTTTCTGCCTTTGAGCCTCTGAACTCAGAGATCCAGTCAGCTCCCAATGATACTTTAGAACTGTAGTATTGAAGGTCTCTCTGCCATCAGCCCCCTGCTCAGCTCCCGTCTCCTAGGTGCATTCAGTGAAGTAGCATCCACTCTGCAGCCTCCCGCACCATGTTGTTTAGGAACGGCACATTTCCTCTTCGTAAAGAAATCTTTTCTTGCAGCCTGCCTGGCCCGAGCTCCTATTCCTTTTCCGAAGGCCGAGTTCGGCATAGCCCTGCAATGACCCCTTCCCTCAAGGCCGGACACATCTCTGAAAGACTATACTCCATGGGTCCCCATTCATTACATCTTACCTCCCATGAAACACAAAGGAGTTGTAGCGTGATGGGAGGAAACAACGGCCTCCTTCTCCTTCTCGGAATACCCCGTTGCCCAAGGTTACGGGCCTTGTCCAGAAGCAACAGTTGCCCAGGATTTCTTTGCTTTGAGCTCGTGAGACAGCATATCATGTAGGACCGCCGAGAAGGAGACCTGCCTCTCTCTGGTTTGGAAGAGGTTAGCTTTTCTACTCAGCCTTGGAGCACAAAGACCCAGCCAATTCCCAAGGACAGTTTCGAAGGTTACTGGTGCAGGTCTCTCTGCGCTTAGCCCACCGTTCAGCTACAGTCTGTAAAGTGCATTCAGGGAAGAGCAAGAAAGTCTCCAACGCCCCGCGTCTTGTGGGGAAGGAACAGCACATTCTCTCCTCAGTGAAGACGTCCTTTCTTGCAGACTGCCAGGCTGGGACTCCTCTTCCGTCTCAGACCACCGAGTTTGGCATAGCGTTGAAATGACCCCTTCCCTCAATGCCGTACGCATCTCTTCAAGAACATAAACCCTGTGTGCCCATTCGTTATACCTCACCGCCCTAAGAAACACCGAAGAGCTGTGGCTGGATGGTAGGAAACAGTGGCCGTAGTGTCCTTCGATCAATATCCCGTTCCAAAGGCCCCCCCGTGAAAATCTCTTGCTTTCGAGGGCCTAGGGCATTCCAAGGGCTGCCAAACACAGCTCAAGGAGGCGAAATAAGAGAAGCAGAACTTGCTCCTGAGAAACTCGTACATACACTGAACCCAAAGCGTGCCTCTTCGTGGAGACCGAAGGCCTCCCCAGCTCAGATTCTGGGCCCTGGAACACAGTGCTAACCGCTGCCTTCAAGGAGAGGTAGGCAAGGAATGTTTTCACGTCTCGCCTGCCTCTCAGGGCCTGTTCAGCTTGAGTGGAAAATATCCACAGCCTGCCCGAACGTCCTGCCGAGCAGCGAGTTGTACTGGAGTGTAGCAAACGCTTCCAAGTTGTCTGAGGGGAAAGAGGCCATTGCTGTGGTGTGAACGGCCTTCTCTGCCACTCTTTCGGAGCACAGTGCTCTCTGGGCAGGCAGGCTAGTTCCTAGAGCAGAAGCATTTGAACAGACGTCTGCCCTGGTATACTTCCTACATCCGCACATCGAGTGCATCTTTCCTACGCTCCAGGCACCCACACGGTGCACAGAACTCCTCCTGATGGCGAGACAGAAGACGCAACATTTCTTCTAGGGGGCTCGTGAGGGGCGAGGCCTCTTGAGGAGTTGGACCCTCGAATGCCGCTGAAACCACTGAGGTTGATTGCCACGTTATGTTAGCGACACACTGAGAGCATTTCAGGTTCATGGAACCCCGTGCAGTGCGCCACGAGAGAAGAAAACGCAGATGCTGCCTTGACAGGGTTAGATTGAATTGCCTCTGTCCCCCCTCCGGAAACTAACTTTCCCAGAGCCAGCACAGCTTCACGTCCCGAGCAACGTTTTCTGCTGTGTGCCAGGATACATGAAAGGAAACCTGGGGACGCTGGGAGACTCTGAGCTGTACGCGGCTTGCCAAAGCTTCTAGACCCTTCAGGGGTCAGTGTGGCCCTTCTGGAGAGTGACACAGCATGTTTCCTAATGGAAACCTAGTGTTACATTTCGGGGACTTTCTGCACAACCTTCCTCAGCCGCCTAGCTGGATGTCCTTGCCCAGAAGCGGCAGTTGCCAAGGAGTTCTTTCCCAGGAGCTCGTGAGACAGCATACCATGCAGAACCGCAGAGAAGGAGACCAGCCTTTCTCCGGGTTCTCAGAGGTTCGCTTTTCTGCCTTTGAGCCTCTGAACTCAGAGATCCAGTCAGCTCCCAATGATACTTTAGAACTGTAGTATTGAAGGTCTCTCTGCCATCAGCCCCCTGCTCAGCTCCCGTCTCCTAGGTGCATTCAGTGAAGTAGCATCCACTCTGCAGCCTCCCGCACCATGTTGTTTAGGAACGGCACATTTCCTCTTCGTAAAGAAATCTTTTCTTGCAGCCTGCCTGGCCCGAGCTCCTATTCCTTTTCCGAAGGCCGAGTTCGGCATAGCCCTGCAATGACCCCTTCCCTCAAGGCCGGACACATCTCTGAAAGACTATACTCCATGGGTCCCCATTCATTACATCTTACCTCCCATGAAACACAAAGGAGTTGTAGCGTGATGGGAGGAAACAACGGCCTCCTTCTCCTTCTCGGAATACCCCGTTGCCCAAGGTTACGGGCCTTGTCCAGAAGCAACAGTTGCCCAGGATTTCTTTGCTTTGAGCTCGTGAGACAGCATATCATGTAGGACCGCCGAGAAGGAGACCTGCCTCTCTCTGGTTTGGAAGAGGTTAGCTTTTCTACTCAGCCTTGGAGCACAAAGACCCAGCCAATTCCCAAGGACAGTTTCGAAGGTTACTGGTGCAGGTCTCTCTGCGCTTAGCCCACCGTTCAGCTACAGTCTGTAAAGTGCATTCAGGGAAGAGCAAGAAAGTCTCCAACGCCCCGCGTCTTGTGGGGAAGGAACAGCACATTCTCTCCTCAGTGAAGACGTCCTTTCTTGCAGACTGCCAGGCTGGGACTCCTCTTCCGTCTCAGACCACCGAGTTTGGCATAGCGTTGAAATGACCCCTTCCCTCAACGCCGTACGCATCTCTTCAAGAACATAAACCCTGTGTGCCCATTCGTTATACCTCACCGCCCTAAGAAACACCGAAGAGCTGTGGCTGGATGGTAGGAAACAGTGGCCGTAGTGTCCTTCGATCAATATCCCGTTCCAAAGGCCCCCCCGTGAAAATCTCTTGCTTTCGAGGGCCTAGGGCATTCCAAGGGCTGCCAAACACAGCTCAAGGAGGCGAAATAAGAGAAGCAGAACTTGCTCCTGAGAAACTCGTACATACACTGAACCCAAAGCGTGCCTCTTCGTGGAGACCGAAGGCCTCCCCAGCTCAGATTCTGGGCCCTGGAACACAGTGCTAACCGCTGCCTTCAAGGAGAGGTAGGCAAGGAATGTTTTCACGTCTCGCCTGCCTCTCAGGGCCTGTTCAGCTTGAGTGGAAAATATCCACAGCCTGCCCGAACGTCCTGCCGAGCAGCGAGTTGTACTGGAGTGTAGCAAACGCTTCCAAGTTGTCTGAGGGGAAAGAGGCCATTGCTGTGGTGTGAACGGCCTTCTCTGCCACTCTTTCGGAGCACAGTGCTCTCTGGGCAGGCAGGCTAGTTCCTAGAGCAGAAGCATTTGAACAGACGTCTGCCCTGGTATACTTCCTACATCCGCACATCGAGTGCATCTTTCCTACGCTCCAGGCACCCACACGGTGCACAGAACTCCTCCTGATGGCGAGACAGAAGACGCAACATTTCTTCTAGGGGGCTCGTGAGGGGCGAGGCCTCTTGAGGAGTTGGACCCTCGAATGCCGCTGAAACCACTGAGGTTGATTGCCACGTTATGTTAGCGACACACTGAGAGCATTTCAGGTTCATGGAACCCCGTGCAGTGCGCCACGAGAGAAGAAAACGCAGATGCTGCCTTGACAGGGTTAGATTGAATTGCCTCTGTCCCCCCTCCGGAAACTAACTTTCCCAGAGCCAGCACAGCTTCACGTCCCGAGCAACGTTTTCTGCTGTGTGCCAGGATACATGAAAGGAAACCTGGGGACGCTGGGAGACTCTGAGCTGTACGCGGCTTGCCAAAGCTTCTAGACCCTTCAGGGGTCAGTGTGGCCCTTCTGGAGAGTGACACAGCATGTTTCCTAATGGAAACCTAGTGTTACATTTCGGGGACTTTCTGCACAACCTTCCTCAGCCGCCTAGCTGGATGTCCTTGCCCAGAAGCGGCAGTTGCCAAGGAGTTCTTTCCCAGGAGCTCGTGAGACAGCATACCATGCAGAACCGCAGAGAAGGAGACCAGCCTTTCTCCGGGTTCTCAGAGGTTCGCTTTTCTGCCTTTGAGCCTCTGAACTCAGAGATCCAGTCAGCTCCCAATGATACTTTAGAACTGTAGTATTGAAGGTCTCTCTGCCATCAGCCCCCTGCTCAGCTCCCGTCTCCTAGGTGCATTCAGTGAAGTAGCATCCACTCTGCAGCCTCCCGCACCATGTTGTTTAGGAACGGCACATTTCCTCTTCGTAAAGAAATCTTTTCTTGCAGCCTGCCTGGCCCGAGCTCCTATTCCTTTTCCGAAGGCCGAGTTCGGCATAGCCCTGCAATGACCCCTTCCCTCAAGGCCGGACACATCTCTGAAAGACTATACTCCATGGGTCCCCATTCATTACATCTTACCTCCCATGAAACACAAAGGAGTTGTAGCGTGATGGGAGGAAACAACGGCCTCCTTCTCCTTCTCGGAATACCCCGTTGCCCAAGGTTACGGGCCTTGTCCAGAAGCAACAGTTGCCCAGGATTTCTTTGCTTTGAGCTCGTGAGACAGCATATCATGTAGGACCGCCGAGAAGGAGACCTGCCTCTCTCTGGTTTGGAAGAGGTTAGCTTTTCTACTCAGCCTTGGAGCACAAAGACCCAGCCAATTCCCAAGGACAGTTTCGAAGGTTACTGGTGCAGGTCTCTCTGCGCTTAGCCCACCGTTCAGCTACAGTCTGTAAAGTGCATTCAGGGAAGAGCAAGAAAGTCTCCAACGCCCCGCGTCTTGTGGGGAAGGAACAGCACATTCTCTCCTCAGTGAAGACGTCCTTTCTTGCAGACTGCCAGGCTGGGACTCCTCTTCCGTCTCAGACCACCGAGTTTGGCATAGCGTTGAAATGACCCCTTCCCTCAACGCCGTACGCATCTCTTCAAGAACATAAACCCTGTGTGCCCATTCGTTATACCTCACCGCCCTAAGAAACACCGAAGAGCTGTGGCTGGATGGTAGGAAACAGTGGCCGTAGTGTCCTTCGATCAATATCCCGTTCCAAAGGCCCCCCCGTGAAAATCTCTTGCTTTCGAGGGCCTAGGGCATTCCAAGGGCTGCCAAACACAGCTCAAGGAGGCGAAATAAGAGAAGCAGAACTTGCTCCTGAGAAACTCGTACATACACTGAACCCAAAGCGTGCCTCTTCGTGGAGACCGAAGGCCTCCCCAGCTCAGATTCTGGGCCCTGGAACACAGTGCTAACCGCTGCCTTCAAGGAGAGGTAGGCAAGGAATGTTTTCACGTCTCGCCTGCCTCTCAGGGCCTGTTCAGCTTGAGTGGAAAATATCCACAGCCTGCCCGAACGTCCTGCCGAGCAGCGAGTTGTACTGGAGTGTAGCAAACGCTTCCAAGTTGTCTGAGGGGAAAGAGGCCATTGCTGTGGTGTGAACGGCCTTCTCTGCCACTCTTTCGGAGCACAGTGCTCTCTGGGCAGGCAGGCTAGTTCCTAGAGCAGAAGCATTTGAACAGACGTCTGCCCTGGTATACTTCCTACATCCGCACATCGAGTGCATCTTTCCTACGCTCCAGGCACCCACACGGTGCACAGAACTCCTCCTGATGGCGAGACAGAAGACGCAACATTTCTTCTAGGGGGCTCGTGAGGGGCGAGGCCTCTTGAGGAGTTGGACCCTCGAATGCCGCTGAAACCACTGAGGTTGATTGCCACGTTATGTTAGCGACACACTGAGAGCATTTCAGGTTCATGGAACCCCGTGCAGTGCGCCACGAGAGAAGAAAACGCAGATGCTGCCTTGACAGGGTTAGATTGAATTGCCTCTGTCCCCCCTCCGGAAACTAACTTTCCCAGAGCCAGCACAGCTTCACGTCCCGAGCAACGTTTTCTGCTGTGTGCCAGGATACATGAAAGGAAACCTGGGGACGCTGGGAGACTCTGAGCTGTACGCGGCTTGCCAAAGCTTCTAGACCCTTCAGGGGTCAGTGTGGCCCTTCTGGAGAGTGACACAGCATGTTTCCTAATGGAAACCTAGTGTTACATTTCGGGGACTTTCTGCACAACCTTCCTCAGCCGCCTAGCTGGATGTCCTTGCCCAGAAGCGGCAGTTGCCAAGGAGTTCTTTCCCAGGAGCTCGTGAGACAGCATACCATGCAGAACCGCAGAGAAGGAGACCAGCCTTTCTCCGGGTTCTCAGAGGTTCGCTTTTCTGCCTTTGAGCCTCTGAAGTCAGAGATCCAGTCAGCTCCCAATGATACTTTAGAACTGTAGTATTGAAGGTCTCTCTGCCATCAGCCCCCTGCTCAGCTCCCGTCTCCTAGGTGCATTCAGTGAAGTAGCATCCACTCTGCAGCCTCCCGCACCATGTTGTTTAGGAACGGCACATTTCCTCTTCGTAAAGAAATCTTTTCTTGCAGCCTGCCTGGCCCGAGCTCCTATTCCTTTTCCGAAGGCCGAGTTCGGCATAGCCCTGCAATGACCCCTTCCCTCAAGGCCGGACACATCTCTGAAAGACTATACTCCATGGGTCCCCATTCATTACATCTTACCTCCCATGAAACACAAAGGAGTTGTAGCGTGATGGGAGGAAACAACGGCCTCCTTCTCCTTCTCGGAATACCCCGTTGCCCAAGGTTACGGGCCTTGTCCAGAAGCAACAGTTGCCCAGGATTTCTTTGCTTTGAGCTCGTGAGACAGCATATCATGTAGGACCGCCGAGAAGGAGACCTGCCTCTCTCTGGTTTGGAAGAGGTTAGCTTTTCTACTCAGCCTTGGAGCACAAAGACCCAGCCAATTCCCAAGGACAGTTTCGAAGGTTACTGGTGCAGGTCTCTCTGCGCTTAGCCCACCGTTCAGCTACAGTCTGTAAAGTGCATTCAGGGAAGAGCAAGAAAGTCTCCAACGCCCCGCGTCTTGTGGGGAAGGAACAGCACATTCTCTCCTCAGTGAAGACGTCCTTTCTTGCAGACTGCCAGGCTGGGACTCCTCTTCCGTCTCAGACCACCGAGTTTGGCATAGCGTTGAAATGACCCCTTCCCTCAACGCCGTACGCATCTCTTCAAGAACATAAACCCTGTGTGCCCATTCGTTATACCTCACCGCCCTAAGAAACACCGAAGAGCTGTGGCTGGATGGTAGGAAACAGTGGCCGTAGTGTCCTTCGATCAATATCCCGTTCCAAAGGCCCCCCCGTGAAAATCTCTTGCTTTCGAGGGCCTAGGGCATTCCAAGGGCTGCCAAACACAGCTCAAGGAGGCGAAATAAGAGAAGCAGAACTTGCTCCTGAGAAACTCGTACATACACTGAACCCAAAGCGTGCCTCTTCGTGGAGACCGAAGGCCTCCCCAGCTCAGATTCTGGGCCCTGGAACACAGTGCTAACCGCTGCCTTCAAGGAGAGGTAGGCAAGGAATGTTTTCACGTCTCGCCTGCCTCTCAGGGCCTGTTCAGCTTGAGTGGAAAATATCCACAGCCTGCCCGAACGTCCTGCCGAGCAGCGAGTTGTACTGGAGTGTAGCAAACGCTTCCAAGTTGTCTGAGGGGAAAGAGGCCATTGCTGTGGTGTGAACGGCCTTCTCTGCCACTCTTTCGGAGCACAGTGCTCTCTGGGCAGGCAGGCTAGTTCCTAGAGCAGAAGCATTTGAACAGACGTCTGCCCTGGTATACTTCCTACATCCGCACATCGAGTGCATCTTTCCTACGCTCCAGGCACCCACACGGTGCACAGAACTCCTCCTGATGGCGAGACAGAAGACGCAACATTTCTTCTAGGGGGCTCGTGAGGGGCGAGGCCTCTTGAGGAGTTGGACCCTCGAATGCCGCTGAAACCACTGAGGTTGATTGCCACGTTATGTTAGCGACACACTGAGAGCATTTCAGGTTCATGGAACCCCGTGCAGTGCGCCACGAGAGAAGAAAACGCAGATGCTGCCTTGACAGGGTTAGATTGAATTGCCTCTGTCCCCCCTCCGGAAACTAACTTTCCCAGAGCCAGCACAGCTTCACGTCCCGAGCAACGTTTTCTGCTGTGTGCCAGGATACATGAAAGGAAACCTGGGGACGCTGGGAGACTCTGAGCTGTACGCGGCTTGCCAAAGCTTCTAGACCCTTCAGGGGTCAGTGTGGCCCTTCTGGAGAGTGACACAGCATGTTTCCTAATGGAAACCTAGTGTTACATTTCGGGGACTTTCTGCACAACCTTCCTCAGCCGCCTAGCTGGATGTCCTTGCCCAGAAGCGGCAGTTGCCAAGGAGTTCTTTCCCAGGAGCTCGTGAGACAGCATACCATGCAGAACCGCAGAGAAGGAGACCAGCCTTTCTCCGGGTTCTCAGAGGTTCGCTTTTCTGCCTTTGAGCCTCTGAACTCAGAGATCCAGTCAGCTCCCAATGATACTTTAGAACTGTAGTATTGAAGGTCTCTCTGCCATCAGCCCCCTGCTCAGCTCCCGTCTCCTAGGTGCATTCAGTGAAGTAGCATCCACTCTGCAGCCTCCCGCACCATGTTGTTTAGGAACGGCACATTTCCTCTTCGTAAAGAAATCTTTTCTTGCAGCCTGCCTGGCCCGAGCTCCTATTCCTTTTCCGAAGGCCGAGTTCGGCATAGCCCTGCAATGACCCCTTCCCTCAAGGCCGGACACATCTCTGAAAGACTATACTCCATGGGTCCCCATTCATTACATCTTACCTCCCATGAAACACAAAGGAGTTGTAGCGTGATGGGAGGAAACAACGGCCTCCTTCTCCTTCTCGGAATACCCCGTTGCCCAAGGTTACGGGCCTTGTCCAGAAGCAACAGTTGCCCAGGATTTCTTTGCTTTGAGCTCGTGAGACAGCATATCATGTAGGACCGCCGAGAAGGAGACCTGCCTCTCTCTGGTTTGGAAGAGGTTAGCTTTTCTACTCAGCCTTGGAGCACAAAGACCCAGCCAATTCCCAAGGACAGTTTCGAAGGTTACTGGTGCAGGTCTCTCTGCGCTTAGCCCACCGTTCAGCTACAGTCTGTAAAGTGCATTCAGGGAAGAGCAAGAAAGTCTCCAACGCCCCGCGTCTTGTGGGGAAGGAACAGCACATTCTCTCCTCAGTGAAGACGTCCTTTCTTGCAGACTGCCAGGCTGGGACTCCTCTTCCGTCTCAGACCACCGAGTTTGGCATAGCGTTGAAATGACCCCTTCCCTCAACGCCGTACGCATCTCTTCAAGAACATAAACCCTGTGTGCCCATTCGTTATACCTCACCGCCCTAAGAAACACCGAAGAGCTGTGGCTGGATGGTAGGAAACAGTGGCCGTAGTGTCCTTCGATCAATATCCCGTTCCAAAGGCCCCCCCGTGAAAATCTCTTGCTTTCGAGGGCCTAGGGCATTCCAAGGGCTGCCAAACACAGCTCAAGGAGGCGAAATAAGAGAAGCAGAACTTGCTCCTGAGAAACTCGTACATACACTGAACCCAAAGCGTGCCTCTTCGTGGAGACCGAAGGCCTCCCCAGCTCAGATTCTGGGCCCTGGAACACAGTGCTAACCGCTGCCTTCAAGGAGAGGTAGGCAAGGAATGTTTTCACGTCTCGCCTGCCTCTCAGGGCCTGTTCAGCTTGAGTGGAAAATATCCACAGCCTGCCCGAACGTCCTGCCGAGCAGCGAGTTGTACTGGAGTGTAGCAAACGCTTCCAAGTTGTCTGAGGGGAAAGAGGCCATTGCTGTGGTGTGAACGGCCTTCTCTGCCACTCTTTCGGAGCACAGTGCTCTCTGGGCAGGCAGGCTAGTTCCTAGAGCAGAAGCATTTGAACAGACGTCTGCCCTGGTATACTTCCTACATCCGCACATCGAGTGCATCTTTCCTACGCTCCAGGCACCCACACGGTGCACAGAACTCCTCCTGATGGCGAGACAGAAGACGCAACATTTCTTCTAGGGGGCTCGTGAGGGGCGAGGCCTCTTGAGGAGTTGGACCCTCGAATGCCGCTGAAACCACTGAGGTTGATTGCCACGTTATGTTAGCGACACACTGAGAGCATTTCAGGTTCATGGAACCCCGTGCAGTGCGCCACGAGAGAAGAAAACGCAGATGCTGCCTTGACAGGGTTAGATTGAATTGCCTCTGTCCCCCCTCCGGAAACTAACTTTCCCAGAGCCAGCACAGCTTCACGTCCCGAGCAACGTTTTCTGCTGTGTGCCAGGATACATGAAAGGAAACCTGGGGACGCTGGGAGACTCTGAGCTGTACGCGGCTTGCCAAAGCTTCTAGACCCTTCAGGGGTCAGTGTGGCCCTTCTGGAGAGTGACACAGCATGTTTCCTAATGGAAACCTAGTGTTACATTTCGGGGACTTTCTGCACAACCTTCCTCAGCCGCCTAGCTGGATGTCCTTGCCCAGAAGCGGCAGTTGCCAAGGAGTTCTTTCCCAGGAGCTCGTGAGACAGCATACCATGCAGAACCGCAGAGAAGGAGACCAGCCTTTCTCCGGGTTCTCAGAGGTTCGCTTTTCTGCCTTTGAGCCTCTGAACTCAGAGATCCAGTCAGCTCCCAATGATACTTTAGAACTGTAGTATTGAAGGTCTCTCTGCCATCAGCCCCCTGCTCAGCTCCCGTCTCCTAGGTGCATTCAGTGAAGTAGCATCCACTCTGCAGCCTCCCGCACCATGTTGTTTAGGAACGGCACATTTCCTCTTCGTAAAGAAATCTTTTCTTGCAGCCTGCCTGGCCCGAGCTCCTATTCCTTTTCCGAAGGCCGAGTTCGGCATAGCCCTGCAATGACCCCTTCCCTCAAGGCCGGACACATCTCTGAAAGACTATACTCCATGGGTCCCCATTCATTACATCTTACCTCCCATGAAACACAAAGGAGTTGTAGCGTGATGGGAGGAAACAACGGCCTCCTTCTCCTTCTCGGAATACCCCGTTGCCCAAGGTTACGGGCCTTGTCCAGAAGCAACAGTTGCCCAGGATTTCTTTGCTTTGAGCTCGTGAGACAGCATATCATGTAGGACCGCCGAGAAGGAGACCTGCCTCTCTCTGGTTTGGAAGAGGTTAGCTTTTCTACTCAGCCTTGGAGCACAAAGACCCAGCCAATTCCCAAGGACAGTTTCGAAGGTTACTGGTGCAGGTCTCTCTGCGCTTAGCCCACCGTTCAGCTACAGTCTGTAAAGTGCATTCAGGGAAGAGCAAGAAAGTCTCCAACGCCCCGCGTCTTGTGGGGAAGGAACAGCACATTCTCTCCTCAGTGAAGACGTCCTTTCTTGCAGACTGCCAGGCTGGGACTCCTCTTCCGTCTCAGACCACCGAGTTTGGCATAGCGTTGAAATGACCCCTTCCCTCAACGCCGTACGCATCTCTTCAAGAACATAAACCCTGTGTGCCCATTCGTTATACCTCACCGCCCTAAGAAACACCGAAGAGCTGTGGCTGGATGGTAGGAAACAGTGGCCGTAGTGTCCTTCGATCAATATCCCGTTCCAAAGGCCCCCCCGTGAAAATCTCTTGCTTTCGAGGGCCTAGGGCATTCCAAGGGCTGCCAAACACAGCTCAAGGAGGCGAAATAAGAGAAGCAGAACTTGCTCCTGAGAAACTCGTACATACACTGAACCCAAAGCGTGCCTCTTCGTGGAGACCGAAGGCCTCCCCAGCTCAGATTCTGGGCCCTGGAACACAGTGCTAACCGCTGCCTTCAAGGAGAGGTAGGCAAGGAATGTTTTCACGTCTCGCCTGCCTCTCAGGGCCTGTTCAGCTTGAGTGGAAAATATCCACAGCCTGCCCGAACGTCCTGCCGAGCAGCGAGTTGTACTGGAGTGTAGCAAACGCTTCCAAGTTGTCTGAGGGGAAAGAGGCCATTGCTGTGGTGTGAACGGCCTTCTCTGCCACTCTTTCGGAGCACAGTGCTCTCTGGGCAGGCAGGCTAGTTCCTAGAGCAGAAGCATTTGAACAGACGTCTGCCCTGGTATACTTCCTACATCCGCACATCGAGTGCATCTTTCCTACGCTCCAGGCACCCACACGGTGCACAGAACTCCTCCTGATGGCGAGACAGAAGACGCAACATTTCTTCTAGGGGGCTCGTGAGGGGCGAGGCCTCTTGAGGAGTTGGACCCTCGAATGCCGCTGAAACCACTGAGGTTGATTGCCACGTTATGTTAGCGACACACTGAGAGCATTTCAGGTTCATGGAACCCCGTGCAGTGCGCCACGAGAGAAGAAAACGCAGATGCTGCCTTGACAGGGTTAGATTGAATTGCCTCTGTCCCCCCTCCGGAAACTAACTTTCCCAGAGCCAGCACAGCTTCACGTCCCGAGCAACGTTTTCTGCTGTGTGCCAGGATACATGAAAGGAAACCTGGGGACGCTGGGAGACTCTGAGCTGTACGCGGCTTGCCAAAGCTTCTAGACCCTTCAGGGGTCAGTGTGGCCCTTCTGGAGAGTGACACAGCATGTTTCCTAATGGAAACCTAGTGTTACATTTCGGGGACTTTCTGCACAACCTTCCTCAGCCGCCTAGCTGGATGTCCTTGCCCAGAAGCGGCAGTTGCCAAGGAGTTCTTTCCCAGGAGCTCGTGAGACAGCATACCATGCAGAACCGCAGAGAAGGAGACCAGCCTTTCTCCGGGTTCTCAGAGGTTCGCTTTTCTGCCTTTGAGCCTCTGAACTCAGAGATCCAGTCAGCTCCCAATGATACTTTAGAACTGTAGTATTGAAGGTCTCTCTGCCATCAGCCCCCTGCTCAGCTCCCGTCTCCTAGGTGCATTCAGTGAAGTAGCATCCACTCTGCAGCCTCCCGCACCATGTTGTTTAGGAACGGCACATTTCCTCTTCGTAAAGAAATCTTTTCTTGCAGCCTGCCTGGCCCGAGCTCCTATTCCTTTTCCGAAGGCCGAGTTCGGCATAGCCCTGCAATGACCCCTTCCCTCAAGGCCGGACACATCTCTGAAAGACTATACTCCATGGGTCCCCATTCATTACATCTTACCTCCCATGAAACACAAAGGAGTTGTAGCGTGATGGGAGGAAACAACGGCCTCCTTCTCCTTCTCGGAATACCCCGTTGCCCAAGGTTACGGGCCTTGTCCAGAAGCAACAGTTGCCCAGGATTTCTTTGCTTTGAGCTCGTGAGACAGCATATCATGTAGGACCGCCGAGAAGGAGACCTGCCTCTCTCTGGTTTGGAAGAGGTTAGCTTTTCTACTCAGCCTTGGAGCACAAAGACCCAGCCAATTCCCAAGGACAGTTTCGAAGGTTACTGGTGCAGGTCTCTCTGCGCTTAGCCCACCGTTCAGCTACAGTCTGTAAAGTGCATTCAGGGAAGAGCAAGAAAGTCTCCAACGCCCCGCGTCTTGTGGGGAAGGAACAGCACATTCTCTCCTCAGTGAAGACGTCCTTTCTTGCAGACTGCCAGGCTGGGACTCCTCTTCCGTCTCAGACCACCGAGTTTGGCATAGCGTTGAAATGACCCCTTCCCTCAACGCCGTACGCATCTCTTCAAGAACATAAACCCTGTGTGCCCATTCGTTATACCTCACCGCCCTAAGAAACACCGAAGAGCTGTGGCTGGATGGTAGGAAACAGTGGCCGTAGTGTCCTTCGATCAATATCCCGTTCCAAAGGCCCCCCCGTGAAAATCTCTTGCTTTCGAGGGCCTAGGGCATTCCAAGGGCTGCCAAACACAGCTCAAGGAGGCGAAATAAGAGAAGCAGAACTTGCTCCTGAGAAACTCGTACATACACTGAACCCAAAGCGTGCCTCTTCGTGGAGACCGAAGGCCTCCCCAGCTCAGATTCTGGGCCCTGGAACACAGTGCTAACCGCTGCCTTCAAGGAGAGGTAGGCAAGGAATGTTTTCACGTCTCGCCTGCCTCTCAGGGCCTGTTCAGCTTGAGTGGAAAATATCCACAGCCTGCCCGAACGTCCTGCCGAGCAGCGAGTTGTACTGGAGTGTAGCAAACGCTTCCAAGTTGTCTGAGGGGAAAGAGGCCATTGCTGTGGTGTGAACGGCCTTCTCTGCCACTCTTTCGGAGCACAGTGCTCTCTGGGCAGGCAGGCTAGTTCCTAGAGCAGAAGCATTTGAACAGACGTCTGCCCTGGTATACTTCCTACATCCGCACATCGAGTGCATCTTTCCTACGCTCCAGGCACCCACACGGTGCACAGAACTCCTCCTGATGGCGAGACAGAAGACGCAACATTTCTTCTAGGGGGCTCGTGAGGGGCGAGGCCTCTTGAGGAGTTGGACCCTCGAATGCCGCTGAAACCACTGAGGTTGATTGCCACGTTATGTTAGCGACACACTGAGAGCATTTCAGGTTCATGGAACCCCGTGCAGTGCGCCACGAGAGAAGAAAACGCAGATGCTGCCTTGACAGGGTTAGATTGAATTGCCTCTGTCCCCCCTCCGGAAACTAACTTTCCCAGAGCCAGCACAGCTTCACGTCCCGAGCAACGTTTTCTGCTGTGTGCCAGGATACATGAAAGGAAACCTGGGGACGCTGGGAGACTCTGAGCTGTACGCGGCTTGCCAAAGCTTCTAGACCCTTCAGGGGTCAGTGTGGCCCTTCTGGAGAGTGACACAGCATGTTTCCTAATGGAAACCTAGTGTTACATTTCGGGGACTTTCTGCACAACCTTCCTCAGCCGCCTAGCTGGATGTCCTTGCCCAGAAGCGGCAGTTGCCAAGGAGTTCTTTCCCAGGAGCTCGTGAGACAGCATACCATGCAGAACCGCAGAGAAGGAGACCAGCCTTTCTCCGGGTTCTCAGAGGTTCGCTTTTCTGCCTTTGAGCCTCTGAACTCAGAGATCCAGTCAGCTCCCAATGATACTTTAGAACTGTAGTATTGAAGGTCTCTCTGCCATCAGCCCCCTGCTCAGCTCCCGTCTCCTAGGTGCATTCAGTGAAGTAGCATCCACTCTGCAGCCTCCCGCACCATGTTGTTTAGGAACGGCACATTTCCTCTTCGTAAAGAAATCTTTTCTTGCAGCCTGCCTGGCCCGAGCTCCTATTCCTTTTCCGAAGGCCGAGTTCGGCATAGCCCTGCAATGACCCCTTCCCTCAAGGCCGGACACATCTCTGAAAGACTATACTCCATGGGTCCCCATTCATTACATCTTACCTCCCATGAAACACAAAGGAGTTGTAGCGTGATGGGAGGAAACAACGGCCTCCTTCTCCTTCTCGGAATACCCCGTTGCCCAAGGTTACGGGCCTTGTCCAGAAGCAACAGTTGCCCAGGATTTCTTTGCTTTGAGCTCGTGAGACAGCATATCATGTAGGACCGCCGAGAAGGAGACCTGCCTCTCTCTGGTTTGGAAGAGGTTAGCTTTTCTACTCAGCCTTGGAGCACAAAGACCCAGCCAATTCCCAAGGACAGTTTCGAAGGTTACTGGTGCAGGTCTCTCTGCGCTTAGCCCACCGTTCAGCTACAGTCTGTAAAGTGCATTCAGGGAAGAGCAAGAAAGTCTCCAACGCCCCGCGTCTTGTGGGGAAGGAACAGCACATTCTCTCCTCAGTGAAGACGTCCTTTCTTGCAGACTGCCAGGCTGGGACTCCTCTTCCGTCTCAGACCACCGAGTTTGGCATAGCGTTGAAATGACCCCTTCCCTCAACGCCATACGCATCTCTTCAAGAACATAAACCCTGTGTGCCCATTCGTTATACCTCACCGCCCTAAGAAACACCGAAGAGCTGTGGCTGGATGGTAGGAAACAGTGGCCGTAGTGTCCTTCGATCAATATCCCGTTCCAAAGGCCCCCCCGTGAAAATCTCTTGCTTTCGAGGGCCTAGGGCATTCCAAGGGCTGCCAAACACAGCTCAAGGAGGCGAAATAAGAGAAGCAGAACTTGCTCCTGAGAAACTCGTACATACACTGAACCCGAAGCGTGCCTCTTCGTGGAGACCGAAGGCCTCCCCAGCTCAGATTCTGGGCCCTGGAACACAGTGCTAACCGCTGCCTTCAAGGAGAGGTAGGCAAGGAATGTTTTCACGTCTCGCCTGCCTCTCAGGGCCTGTTCAGCTTGAGTGGAAAATATCCACAGCCTGCCCGAACGTCCTGCCGAGCAGCGAGTTGTACTGGAGTGTAGCAAACGCTTCCAAGTTGTCTGAGGGGAAAGAGGCCATTGCTGTGGTGTGAACGGCCTTCTCTGCCACTCTTTCGGAGCACAGTGCTCTCTGGGCAGGCAGGCTAGTTCCTAGAGCAGAAGCATTTGAACAGATGTCTGCCCTGGTATACTTCCTACATCCGCACATCGAGTGCATCTTTCCTACGCTCCAGGCACCCACACGGTGCACAGAACTCCTCCTGATGGCGAGACAGAAGACGCAACATTTCTTCTAGGGGGCTCGTGAGGGGCGAGGCCTCTTGAGGAGTTGGACCCTCGAATGCCGCTGAAACCACTGAGGTTGATTGCCACGTTATGTTAGCGACACACTGAGAGCATTTCAGGTTCATGGAACCCCGTGCAGTGCGCCACGAGAGAAGAAAACGCAGATGCTGCCTTGACAGGGTTAGATTGAATTGCCTCTGTCCCCCCTCCGGAAACTAACTTTCCCAGAGCCAGCACAGCTTCACGTCCCGAGCAACGTTTTCTGCTGTGTGCCAGGATACATGAAAGGAAACCTGGGGACGCTGGGAGACTCTGAGCTGTACGCGGCTTGCCAAAGCTTCTAGACCCTTCAGGGGTCAGTGTGGCCCTTCTGGAGAGTGACACAGCATGTTTCCTAATGGAAACCTAGTGTTACATTTCGGGGACTTTCTGCACAACCTTCCTCAGCCGCCTAGCTGGATGTCCTTGCCCAGAAGCGGCAGTTGCCAAGGAGTTCTTTCCCAGGAGCTCGTGAGACAGCATACCATGCAGAACCGCAGAGAAGGAGACCAGCCTTTCTCCGGGTTCTCAGAGGTTCGCTTTTCTGCCTTTGAGCCTCTGAACTCAGAGATCCAGTCAGCTCCCAATGATACTTTAGAACTGTAGTATTGAAGGTCTCTCTGCCATCAGCCCCCTGCTCAGCTCCCGTCTCCTAGGTGCATTCAGTGAAGTAGCATCCACTCTGCAGCCTCCCGCACCATGTTGTTTAGGAACGGCACATTTCCTCTTCGTAAAGAAATCTTTTCTTGCAGCCTGCCTGGCCCGAGCTCCTATTCCTTTTCCGAAGGCCGAGTTCGGCATAGCCCTGCAATGACCCCTTCCCTCAAGGCCGGACACATCTCTGAAAGACTATACTCCATGGGTCCCCATTCATTACATCTTACCTCCCATGAAACACAAAGGAGTTGTAGCGTGATGGGAGGAAACAACGGCCTCCTTCTCCTTCTCGGAATACCCCGTTGCCCAAGGTTACGGGCCTTGTCCAGAAGCAACAGTTGCCCAGGATTTCTTTGCTTTGAGCTCGTGAGACAGCATATCATGTAGGACCACCGAGAAGGAGACCTGCCTCTCTCTGGTTTGGAAGAGGTTAGCTTTTCTACTCAGCCTTGGAGCACAAAGACCCAGCCAATTCCCAAGGACAGTTTCGAAGGTTACTGGTGCAGGTCTCTCTGCGCTTAGCCCACCGTTCAGCTACAGTCTGTAAAGTGCATTCAGGGAAGAGCAAGAAAGTCTCCAACGCCCCGCGTCTTGTGGGGAAGGAACAGCACATTCTCTCCTCAGTGAAGACGTCCTTTCTTGCAGACTGCCAGGCTGGGACTCCTCTTCCGTCTCAGACCACCGAGTTTGGCATAGCGTTGAAATGACCCCTTCCCTCAACGCCGTAGGCATCTCTTCAAGAACATAAACCCTGTGTGCCCATTCGTTATACCTCACCGCCCTAAGAAACACCGAAGAGCTGTGGCTGGATGGTAGGAAACAGTGGCCGTAGTGTCCTTCGATCAATATCCCGTTCCAAAGGCCCCCCCGTGAAAATCTCTTGCTTTCGAGGGCCTAGGGCATTCCAAGGGCTGCCAAACACAGCTCAAGGAGGCGAAATAAGAGAAGCAGAACTTGCTCCTGAGAAACTCGTACATACACTGAACCCAAAGCGTGCCTCTTCGTGGAGACCGAAGGCCTCCCCAGCTCAGATTCTGGGCCCTGGAACACAGTGCTAACCGCTGCCTTCAAGGAGAGGTAGGCAAGGAATGTTTTCACGTCTCGCCTGCCTCTCAGGGCCTGTTCAGCTTGAGTGGAAAATATCCACAGCCTGCCCGAACGTCCTGCCGAGCAGCGAGTTGTACTGGAGTGTAGCAAACGCTTCCAAGTTGTCTGAGGGGAAAGAGGCCATTGCTGTGGTGTGAACGGCCTTCTCTGCCACTCTTTCGGAGCACAGTGCTCTCTGGGCAGGCAGGCTAGTTCCTAGAGCAGAAGCATTTGAACAGACGTCTGCCCTGGTATACTTCCTACATCCGCACATCGAGTGCATCTTTCCTACGCTCCAGGCACCCACACGGTGCACAGAACTCCTCCTGATGGCGAGACAGAAGACGCAACATTTCTTCTAGGGGGCTCGTGAGGGGCGAGGCCTCTTGAGGAGTTGGACCCTCGAATGCCGCTGAAACCACTGAGGTTGATTGCCACGTTATGTTAGCGACACACTGAGAGCATTTCAGGTTCATGGAACCCCGTGCAGTGCGCCACGAGAGAAGAAAACGCAGATGCTGCCTTGACAGGGTTAGATTGAATTGCCTCTGTCCCCCCTCCGGAAACTAACTTTCCCAGAGCCAGCACAGCTTCACGTCCCGAGCAACGTTTTCTGCTGTGTGCCAGGATACATGAAAGGAAACCTGGGGACGCTGGGAGACTCTGAGCTGTACGCGGCTTGCCAAAGCTTCTAGACCCTTCAGGGGTCAGTGTGGCCCTTCTGGAGAGTGACACAGCATGTTTCCTAATGGAAACCTAGTGTTACATTTCGGGGACTTTCTGCACAACCTTCCTCAGCCGCCTAGCTGGATGTCCTTGCCCAGAAGCGGCAGTTGCCAAGGAGTTCTTTCCCAGGAGCTCGTGAGACAGCATACCATGCAGAACCGCAGAGAAGGAGACCAGCCTTTCTCCGGGTTCTCAGAGGTTCGCTTTTCTGCCTTTGAGCCTCTGAACTCAGAGATCCAGTCAGCTCCCAATGATACTTTAGAACTGTAGTATTGAAGGTCTCTCTGCCATCAGCCCCCTGCTCAGCTCCCGTCTCCTAGGTGCATTCAGTGAAGTAGCATCCACTCTGCAGCCTCCCGCACCATGTTGTTTAGGAACGGCACATTTCCTCTTCGTAAAGAAATCTTTTCTTGCAGCCTGCCTGGCCCGAGCTCCTATTCCTTTTCCGAAGGCCGAGTTCGGCATAGCCCTGCAATGACCCCTTCCCTCAAGGCCGGACACATCTCTGAAAGACTATACTCCATGGGTCCCCATTCATTACATCTTACCTCCCATGAAACACAAAGGAGTTGTAGCGTGATGGGAGGAAACAACGGCCTCCTTCTCCTTCTCGGAATACCCCGTTGCCCAAGGTTACGGGCCTTGTCCAGAAGCAACAGTTGCCCAGGATTTCTTTGCTTTGAGCTCGTGAGACAGCATATCATGTAGGACCGCCGAGAAGGAGACCTGCCTCTCTCTGGTTTGGAAGAGGTTAGCTTTTCTACTCAGCCTTGGAGCACAAAGACCCAGCCAATTCCCAAGGACAGTTTCGAAGGTTACTGGTGCAGGTCTCTCTGCGCTTAGCCCACCGTTCAGCTACAGTCTGTAAAGTGCATTCAGGGAAGAGCAAGAAAGTCTCCAACGCCCCGCGTCTTGTGGGGAAGGAACAGCACATTCTCTCCTCAGTGAAGACGTCCTTTCTTGCAGACTGCCAGGCTGGGACTCCTCTTCCGTCTCAGACCACCGAGTTTGGCATAGCGTTGAAATGACCCCTTCCCTCAACGCCGTACGCATCTCTTCAAGAACATAAACCCTGTGTGCCCATTCGTTATACCTCACCGCCCTAAGAAACACCGAAGAGCTGTGGCTGGATGGTAGGAAACAGTGGCCGTAGTGTCCTTCGATCAATATCCCGTTCCAAAGGCCCCCCCGTGAAAATCTCTTGCTTTCGAGGGCCTAGGGCATTCCAAGGGCTGCCAAACACAGCTAAAGGAGGCGAAATAAGAGAAGCAGAACTTGCTCCTGAGAAACTCGTACATACACTGAACCCGAAGCGTGCCTCTTCGTGGAGACCGAAGGCCTCCCCAGCTCAGATTCTGGGCCCTGGAACACAGTGCTAACCGCTGCCTTCAAGGAGAGGTAGGCAAGGAATGTTTTCACGTCTCGCCTGCCTCTCAGGGCCTGTTCAGCTTGAGTGGAAAATATCCACAGCCTGCCCGAACGTCCTGCCGAGCAGCGAGTTGTACTGGAGTGTAGCAAACGCTTCCAAGTTGTCTGAGGGGAAAGAGGCCATTGCTGTGGTGTGAACGGCCTTCTCTGCCACTCTTTCGGAGCACAGTGCTCTCTGGGCAGGCAGGCTAGTTCCTAGAGCAGAAGCATTTGAACAGACGTCTGCCCTGGTATACTTCCTACATCCGCACATCGAGTGCATCTTTCCTACGCTCCAGGCACCCACACGGTGCACAGAACTCCTCCTGATGGCGAGACAGAAGACGCAACATTTCTTCTAGGGGGCTCGTGAGGGGCGAGGCCTCTTGAGGAGTTGGACCCTCGAATGCCGCTGAAACCACTGAGGTTGATTGCCACGTTATGTTAGCGACACACTGAGAGCATTTCAGGTTCATGGAACCCCGTGCAGTGCGCCACGAGAGAAGAAAACGCAGATGCTGCCTTGACAGGGTTAGATTGAATTGCCTCTGTCCCCCCTCCGGAAACTAACTTTCCCAGAGCCAGCACAGCTTCACGTCCCGAGCAACGTTTTCTGCTGTGTGCCAGGATACATGAAAGGAAACCTGGGGACGCTGGGAGACTCTGAGCTGTACGCGGCTTGCCAAAGCTTCTAGACCCTTCAGGGGTCAGTGTGGCCCTTCTGGAGAGTGACACAGCATGTTTCCTAATGGAAACCTAGTGTTACATTTCGGGGACTTTCTGCACAACCTTCCTCAGCCGCCTAGCTGGATGTCCTTGCCCAGAAGCGGCAGTTGCCAAGGAGTTCTTTCCCAGGAGCTCGTGAGACAGCATACCATGCAGAACGGCAGAGAAGGAGACCAGCCTTTCTCCGGGTTCTCAGAGGTTCGCTTTTCTGCCTTTGAGCCTCTGAACTCAGAGATCCAGTCAGCTCCCAATGATACTTTAGAACTGTAGTATTGAAGGTCTCTCTGCCATCAGCCCCCTGCTCAGCTCCCGTCTCCTAGGTGCATTCAGTGAAGTAGCATCCACTCTGCAGCCTCCCGCACCATGTTGTTTAGGAACGGCACATTTCCTCTTCGTAAAGAAATCTTTTCTTGCAGCCTGCCTGGCCCGAGCTCCTATTCCTTTTCCGAAGGCCGAGTTCGGCATAGCCCTGCAATGACCCCTTCCCTCAAGGCCGGACACATCTCTGAAAGACTATACTCCATGGGTCCCCATTCATTACATCTTACCTCCCATGAAACACAATGGAGTTGTAGCGTGATGGGAGGAAACAACGGCCTCCTTCTCCTTCTCGGAATACCCCGTTGCCCAAGGTTACGGGCCTTGTCCAGAAGCAACAGTTGCCCAGGATTTCTTTGCTTTGAGCTCGTGAGACAGCATATCATGTAGGACCGCCGAGAAGGAGACCTGCCTCTCTCTGGTTTGGAAGAGGTTAGCTTTTCTACTCAGCCTTGGAGCACAAAGACCCAGCCAATTCCCAAGGACAGTTTCGAAGGTTACTGGTGCAGGTCTCTCTGCGCTTAGCCCACCGTTCAGCTACAGTCTGTAAAGTGCATTCAGGGAAGAGCAAGAAAGTCTCCAACGCCCCGCGTCTTGTGGGGAAGGAACAGCACATTCTCTCCTCAGTGAAGACGTCCTTTCTTGCAGACTGCCAGGCTGGGACTCCTCTTCCGTCTCAGACCACCGAGTTTGGCATAGCGTTGAAATGACCCCTTCCCTCAACGCCGTACGCATCTCTTCAAGAACATAAACCCTGTGTGCCCATTCGTTATACCTCACCGCCCTAAGAAACACCGAAGAGCTGTGGCTGGATGGTAGGAAACAGTGGCCGTAGTGTCCTTCGATCAATATCCCGTTCCAAAGGCCCCCCCCGTGAAAATCTCTTGCTTTCGAGGGCCTAGGGCATTCCAAGGGCTGCCAAACACAGCTAAAGGAGGCGAAATAAGAGAAGCAGAACTTGCTCCTGAGAAACTCGTACATACACTGAACCCAAAGCGTGCCTCTTCGTGGAGACCGAAGGCCTCCCCAGCTCAGATTCTGGGCCCTGGAACACAGTGCTAACCGCTGCCTTCAAGGAGAGGTAGGCAAGGAATGTTTTCACGTCTCGCCTGCCTCTCAGGGCCTGTTCAGCTTGAGTGGAAAATATCCACAGCCTGCCCGAACGTCCTGCCGAGCAGCGAGTTGTACTGGAGTGTAGCAAACGCTTCCAAGTTGTCTGAGGGGAAAGAGGCCATTGCTGTGGTGTGAACGGCCTTCTCTGCCACTCTTTCGGAGCACAGTGCTCTCTGGGCAGGCAGGCTAGTTCCTAGAGCAGAAGCATTTGAACAGACGTCTGCCCTGGTATACTTCCTACATCCGCACATCGAGTGCATCTTTCCTACGCTCCAGGCACCCACACGGTGCACAGAACTCCTCCTGATGGCGAGACAGAAGACGCAACATTTCTTCTAGGGGGCTCGTGAGGGGCGAGGCCTCTTGAGGAGTTGGACCCTCGAATGCCGCTGAAACCACTGAGGTTGATTGCCACGTTATGTTAGCGACACACTGAGAGCATTTCAGGTTCATGGAACCCCGTGCAGTGCGCCACGAGAGAAGAAAACGCAGATGCTGCCTTGACAGGGTTAGATTGAATTGCCTCTGTCCCCCCTCCGGAAACTAACTTTCCCAGAGCCAGCACAGCTTCACGTCCCGAGCAACGTTTTCTGCTGTGTGCCAGGATACATGAAAGGAAACCTGGGGACGCTGGGAGACTCTGAGCTGTACGCGGCTTGCCAAAGCTTCTAGACCCTTCAGGGGTCAGTGTGGCCCTTCTGGAGAGTGACACAGCATGTTTCCTAATGGAAACCTAGTGTTACATTTCGGGGACTTTCTGCACAACCTTCCTCAGCCGCCTAGCTGGATGTCCTTGCCCAGAAGCGGCAGTTGCCAAGGAGTTCTTTCCCAGGAGCTCGTGAGACAGCATACCATGCAGAACCGCAGAGAAGGAGACCAGCCTTTCTCCGGGTTCTCAGAGGTTCGCTTTTCTGCCTTTGAGCCTCTGAACTCAGAGATCCAGTCAGCTCCCAATGATACTTTAGAACTGTAGTATTGAAGGTCTCTCTGCCATCAGCCCCCTGCTCAGCTCCCGTCTCCTAGGTGCATTCAGTGAAGTAGCATCCACTCTGCAGCCTCCCGCACCATGTTGTTTAGGAACGGCACATTTCCTCTTCGTAAAGAAATCTTTTCTTGCAGCCTGCCTGGCCCGAGCTCCTATTCCTTTTCCGAAGGCCGAGTTCGGCATAGCCCTGCAATGACCCCTTCCCTCAAGGCCGGACACATCTCTGAAAGACTATACTCCATGGGTCCCCATTCATTACATCTTACCTCCCATGAAACACAATGGAGTTGTAGCGTGATGGGAGGAAACAACGGCCTCCTTCTCCTTCTCGGAATACCCCGTTGCCCAAGGTTACGGGCCTTGTCCAGAAGCAACAGTTGCCCAGGATTTCTTTGCTTTGAGCTCGTGAGACAGCATATCATGTAGGACCGCCGAGAAGGAGACCTGCCTCTCTCTGGTTTGGAAGAGGTTAGCTTTTCTACTCAGCCTTGGAGCACAAAGACCCAGCCAATTCCCAAGGACAGTTTCGAAGGTTACTGGTGCAGGTCTCTCTGCGCTTAGCCCACCGTTCAGCTACAGTCTGTAAAGTGCATTCAGGGAAGAGCAAGAAAGTCTCCAACGCCCCGCGTCTTGTGGGGAAGGAACAGCACATTCTCTCCTCAGTGAAGACGTCCTTTCTTGCAGACTGCCAGGCTGGGACTCCTCTTCCGTCTCAGACCACCGAGTTTGGCATAGCGTTGAAATGACCCCTTCCCTCAACGCCGTACGCATCTCTTCAAGAACATAAACCCTGTGTGCCCATTCGTTATACCTCACCGCCCTAAGAAACACCGAAGAGCTGTGGCTGGATGGTAGGAAACAGTGGCCGTAGTGTCCTTCGATCAATATCCCGTTCCAAAGGCCCCCCCCGTGAAAATCTCTTGCTTTCGAGGGCCTAGGGCATTCCAAGGGCTGCCAAACACAGCTAAAGGAGGCGAAATAAGAGAAGCAGAACTTGCTCCTGAGAAACTCGTACATACACTGAACCCAAAGCGTGCCTCTTCGTGGAGACCGAAGGCCTCCCCAGCTCAGATTCTGGGCCCTGGAACACAGTGCTAACCGCTGCCTTCAAGGAGAGGTAGGCAAGGAATGTTTTCACGTCTCGCCTGCCTCTCAGGGCCTGTTCAGCTTGAGTGGAAAATATCCACAGCCTGCCCGAACGTCCTGCCGAGCAGCGAGTTGTACTGGAGTGTAGCAAACGCTTCCAAGTTGTCTGAGGGGAAAGAGGCCATTGCTGTGGTGTGAACGGCCTTCTCTGCCACTCTTTCGGAGCACAGTGCTCTCTGGGCAGGCAGGCTAGTTCCTAGAGCAGAAGCATTTGAACAGACGTCTGCCCTGGTATACTTCCTACATCCGCACATCGAGTGCATCTTTCCTACGCTCCAGGCACCCACACGGTGCACAGAACTCCTCCTGATGGCGAGACAGAAGACGCAACATTTCTTCTAGGGGGCTCGTGAGGGGCGAGGCCTCTTGAGGAGTTGGACCCTCGAATGCCGCTGAAACCACTGAGGTTGATTGCCACGTTATGTTAGCGACACACTGAGAGCATTTCAGGTTCATGGAACCCCGTGCAGTGCGCCACGAGAGAAGAAAACGCAGATGCTGCCTTGACAGGGTTAGATTGAATTGCCTCTGTCCCCCCTCCGGAAACTAACTTTCCCAGAGCCAGCACAGCTTCACGTCCCGAGCAACGTTTTCTGCTGTGTGCCAGGATACATGAAAGGAAACCTGGGGACGCTGGGAGACTCTGAGCTGTACGCGGCTTGCCAAAGCTTCTAGACCCTTCAGGGGTCAGTGTGGCCCTTCTGGAGAGTGACACAGCATGTTTCCTAATGGAAACCTAGTGTTACATTTCGGGGACTTTCTGCACAACCTTCCTCAGCCGCCTAGCTGGATGTCCTTGCCCAGAAGCGGCAGTTGCCAAGGAGTTCTTTCCCAGGAGCTCGTGAGACAGCATACCATGCAGAACCGCAGAGAAGGAGACCAGCCTTTCTCCGGGTTCTCAGAGGTTCGCTTTTCTGCCTTTGAGCCTCTGAACTCAGAGATCCAGTCAGCTCCCAATGATACTTTAGAACTGTAGTATTGAAGGTCTCTCTGCCATCAGCCCCCTGCTCAGCTCCCGTCTCCTAGGTGCATTCAGTGAAGTAGCATCCACTCTGCAGCCTCCCGCACCATGTTGTTTAGGAACGGCACATTTCCTCTTCGTAAAGAAATCTTTTCTTGCAGCCTGCCTGGCCCGAGCTCCTATTCCTTTTCCGAAGGCCGAGTTCGGCATAGCCCTGCAATGACCCCTTCCCTCAAGGCCGGACACATCTCTGAAAGACTATACTCCATGGGTCCCCATTCATTACATCTTACCTCCCATGAAACACAAAGGAGTTGTAGCGTGATGGGAGGAAACAACGGCCTCCTTCTCCTTCTCGGAATACCCCGTTGCCCAAGGTTACGGGCCTTGTCCAGAAGCAACAGTTGCCCAGGATTTCTTTGCTTTGAGCTCGTGAGACAGCATATCATGTAGGACCGCCGAGAAGGAGACCTGCCTCTCTCTGGTTTGGAAGAGGTTAGCTTTTCTACTCAGCCTTGGAGCACAAAGACCCAGCCAATTCCCAAGGACAGTTTCGAAGGTTACTGGTGCAGGTCTCTCTGCGCTTAGCCCACCGTTCAGCTACAGTCTGTAAAGTGCATTCAGGGAAGAGCAAGAAAGTCTCCAACGCCCCGCGTCTTGTGGGGAAGGAACAGCACATTCTCTCCTCAGTGAAGACGTCCTTTCTTGCAGACTGCCAGGCTGGGACTCCTCTTCCGTCTCAGACCACCGAGTTTGGCATAGCGTTGAAATGACCCCTTCCCTCAACGCCGTACGCATCTCTTCAAGAACATAAACCCTGTGTGCCCATTCGTTATACCTCACCGCCCTAAGAAACACCGAAGAGCTGTGGCTGGATGGTAGGAAACAGTGGCCGTAGTGTCCTTCGATCAATATCCCGTTCCAAAGGCCCCCCCGTGAAAATCTCTTGCTTTCGAGGGCCTAGGGCATTCCAAGGGCTGCCAAACACAGCTAAAGGAGGCGAAATAAGAGAAGCAGAACTTGCTCCTGAGAAACTCGTACATACACTGAACCCAAAGCGTGCCTCTTCGTGGAGACCGAAGGCCTCCCCAGCTCAGATTCTGGGCCCTGGAACACAGTGCTAACCGCTGCCTTCAAGGAGAGGTAGGCAAGGAATGTTTTCACGTCTCGCCTGCCTCTCAGGGCCTGTTCAGCTTGAGTGGAAAATATCCACAGCCTGCCCGAACGTCCTGCCGAGCAGCGAGTTGTACTGGAGTGTAGCAAACGCTTCCAAGTTGTCTGAGGGGAAAGAGGCCATTGCTGTGGTGTGAACGGCCTTCTCTGCCACTCTTTCGGAGCACAGTGCTCTCTGGGCAGGCAGGCTAGTTCCTAGAGCAGAAGCATTTGAACAGACGTCTGCCCTGGTATACTTCCTACATCCGCACATCGAGTGCATCTTTCCTACGCTCCAGGCACCCACACGGTGCACAGAACTCCTCCTGATGGCGAGACAGAAGACGCAACATTTCTTCTAGGGGGCTCGTGAGGGGCGAGGCCTCTTGAGGAGTTGGACCCTCGAATGCCGCTGAAACCACTGAGGTTGATTGCCACGTTATGTTAGCGACACACTGAGAGCATTTCAGGTTCATGGAACCCCGTGCAGTGCGCCACGAGAGAAGAAAACGCAGATGCTGCCTTGACAGGGTTAGATTGAATTGCTTCTGTCCCCCCTCCGGAAACTAACTTTCCCAGAGCCAGCACAGCTTCACGTCCCGAGCAACGTTTTCTGCTGTGTGCCAGGATACATGAAAGGAAACCTGGGGACGCTGGGAGACTCTGAGCTGTACGCGGCTTGCCAAAGCTTCTAGACCCTTCAGGGGTCAGTGTGGCCCTTCTGGAGAGTGACACAGCATGTTTCCTAATGGAAACCTAGTGTTACATTTCGGGGACTTTCTGCACAACCTTCCTCAGCCGCCTAGCTGGATGTCCTTGCCCAGAAGCGGCAGTTGCCAAGGAGTTCTTTCCCAGGAGCTCGTGAGACAGCATACCATGCAGAACCGCAGAGAAGGAGACCAGCCTTTCTCCGGGTTCTCAGAGGTTCGCTTTTCTGCCTTTGAGCCTCTGAACTCAGAGATCCAGTCAGCTCCCAATGATACTTTAGAACTGTAGTATTGAAGGTCTCTCTGCCATCAGCCCCCTGCTCAGCTCCCGTCTCCTAGGTGCATTCAGTGAAGTAGCATCCACTCTGCAGCCTCCCGCACCATGTTGTTTAGGAACGGCACATTTCCTCTTCGTAAAGAAATCTTTTCTTGCAGCCTGCCTGGCCCGAGCTCCTATTCCTTTTCCGAAGGCCGAGTTCGGCATAGCCCTGCAATGACCCCTTCCCTCAAGGCCGGACACATCTCTGAAAGACTATACTCCATGGGTCCCCATTCATTACATCTTACCTCCCATGAAACACAAAGGAGTTGTAGCGTGATGGGAGGAAACAACGGCCTCCTTCTCCTTCTCGGAATACCCCGTTGCCCAAGGTTACGGGCCTTGTCCAGAAGCAACAGTTGCCCAGGATTTCTTTGCTTTGAGCTCGTGAGACAGCATATCATGTAGGACCGCCGAGAAGGAGACCTGCCTCTCTCTGGTTTGGAAGAGGTTAGCTTTTCTACTCAGCCTTGGAGCACAAAGAGGTTAGCTTTTCTACTCAGCCTTGGAGCACAAAGACCCAGCCAATTCCCAAGGACAGTTTCGAAGGTTACTGGTGCAGGTCTCTCTGCGCTTAGCCCACCGTTCAGCTACAGTCTGTAAAGTGCATTCAGGGAAGAGCAAGAAAGTCTCCAACGCCCCGCGTCTTGTGGGGAAGGAACAGCACATTCTCTCCTCAGTGAAGACGTCCTTTCTTGCAGACTGCCAGGCTGGGACTCCTCTTCCGTCTCAGACCACCGAGTTTGGCATAGCGTTGAAATGACCCCTTCCCTCAACGCCGTACGCATCTCTTCAAGAACATAAACCCTGTGTGCCCATTCGTTATACCTCACCGCCCTAAGAAACACCGAAGAGCTGTGGCTGGATGGTAGGAAACAGTGGCCGTAGTGTCCTTCGATCAATATCCCGTTCCAAAGGCCCCCCCGTGAAAATCTCTTGCTTTCGAGGGCCTAGGGCATTCCAAGGGCTGCCAAACACAGCTAAAGGAGGCGAAATAAGAGAAGCAGAACTTGCTCCTGAGAAACTCGTACATACACTGAACCCGAAGCGTGCCTCTTCGTGGAGACCGAAGGCCTCCCCAGCTCAGATTCTGGGCCCTGGAACACAGTGCTAACCGCTGCCTTCAAGGAGAGGTAGGCAAGGAATGTTTTCACGTCTCGCCTGCCTCTCAGGGCCTGTTCAGCTTGAGTGGAAAATATCCACAGCCTGCCCGAACGTCCTGCCGAGCAGCGAGTTGTACTGGAGTGTAGCAAACGCTTCCAAGTTGTCTGAGGGGAAAGAGGCCATTGCTGTGGTGTGAACGGCCTTCTCTGCCACTCTTTCGGAGCACAGTGCTCTCTGGGCAGGCAGGCTAGTTCCTAGAGCAGAAGCATTTGAACAGACGTCTGCCCTGGTATACTTCCTACATCCGCACATCGAGTGCATCTTTCCTACGCTCCAGGCACCCACACGGTGCACAGAACTCCTCCTGATGGCGAGACAGAAGACGCAACATTTCTTCTAGGGGGCTCGTGAGGGGCGAGGCCTCTTGAGGAGTTGGACCCTCGAATGCCGCTGAAACCACTGAGGTTGATTGCCACGTTATGTTAGCGACACACTGAGAGCATTTCAGGTTCATGGAACCCCGTGCAGTGCGCCACGAGAGAAGAAAACGCAGATGCTGCCTTGACAGGGTTAGATTGAATTGCCTCTGTCCCCCCTCCGGAAACTAACTTTCCCAGAGCCAGCACAGCTTCACGTCCCGAGCAACGTTTTCTGCTGTGTGCCAGGATACATGAAAGGAAACCTGGGGACGCTGGGAGACTCTGAGCTGTACGCGGCTTGCCAAAGCTTCTAGACCCTTCAGGGGTCAGTGTGGCCCTTCTGGAGAGTGACACAGCATGTTTCCTAATGGAAACCTAGTGTTACATTTCGGGGACTTTCTGCACAACCTTCCTCAGCCGCCTAGCTGGATGTCCTTGCCCAGAAGCGGCAGTTGCCAAGGAGTTCTTTCCCAGGAGCTCGTGAGACAGCATACCATGCAGAACGGCAGAGAAGGAGACCAGCCTTTCTCCGGGTTCTCAGAGGTTCGCTTTTCTGCCTTTGAGCCTCTGAACTCAGAGATCCAGTCAGCTCCCAATGATACTTTAGAACTGTAGTATTGAAGGTCTCTCTGCCATCAGCCCCCTGCTCAGCTCCCGTCTCCTAGGTGCATTCAGTGAAGTAGCATCCACTCTGCAGCCTCCCGCACCATGTTGTTTAGGAACGGCACATTTCCTCTTCGTAAAGAAATCTTTTCTTGCAGCCTGCCTGGCCCGAGCTCCTATTCCTTTTCCGAAGGCCGAGTTCGGCATAGCCCTGCAATGACCCCTTCCCTCAAGGCCGGACACATCTCTGAAAGACTATACTCCATGGGTCCCCATTCATTACATCTTACCTCCCATGAAACACAATGGAGTTGTAGCGTGATGGGAGGAAACAACGGCCTCCTTCTCCTTCTCGGAATACCCCGTTGCCCAAGGTTACGGGCCTTGTCCAGAAGCAACAGTTGCCCAGGATTTCTTTGCTTTGAGCTCGTGAGACAGCATATCATGTAGGACCGCCGAGAAGGAGACCTGCCTCTCTCTGGTTTGGAAGAGGTTAGCTTTTCTACTCAGCCTTGGAGCACAAAGACCCAGCCAATTCCCAAGGACAGTTTCGAAGGTTACTGGTGCAGGTCTCTCTGCGCTTAGCCCACCGTTCAGCTACAGTCTGTAAAGTGCATTCAGGGAAGAGCAAGAAAGTCTCCAACGCCCCGCGTCTTGTGGGGAAGGAACAGCACATTCTCTCCTCAGTGAAGACGTCCTTTCTTGCAGACTGCCAGGCTGGGACTCCTCTTCCGTCTCAGACCACCGAGTTTGGCATAGCGTTGAAATGACCCCTTCCCTCAACGCCGTACGCATCTCTTCAAGAACATAAACCCTGTGTGCCCATTCGTTATACCTCACCGCCCTAAGAAACACCGAAGAGCTGTGGCTGGATGGTAGGAAACAGTGGCCGTAGTGTCCTTCGATCAATATCCCGTTCCAAAGGCCCCCCCCGTGAAAATCTCTTGCTTTCGAGGGCCTAGGGCATTCCAAGGGCTGCCAAACACAGCTAAAGGAGGCGAAATAAGAGAAGCAGAACTTGCTCCTGAGAAACTCGTACATACACTGAACCCAAAGCGTGCCTCTTCGTGGAGACCGAAGGCCTCCCCAGCTCAGATTCTGGGCCCTGGAACACAGTGCTAACCGCTGCCTTCAAGGAGAGGTAGGCAAGGAATGTTTTCACGTCTCGCCTGCCTCTCAGGGCCTGTTCAGCTTGAGTGGAAAATATCCACAGCCTGCCCGAACGTCCTGCCGAGCAGCGAGTTGTACTGGAGTGTAGCAAACGCTTCCAAGTTGTCTGAGGGGAAAGAGGCCATTGCTGTGGTGTGAACGGCCTTCTCTGCCACTCTTTCGGAGCACAGTGCTCTCTGGGCAGGCAGGCTAGTTCCTAGAGCAGAAGCATTTGAACAGACGTCTGCCCTGGTATACTTCCTACATCCGCACATCGAGTGCATCTTTCCTACGCTCCAGGCACCCACACGGTGCACAGAACTCCTCCTGATGGCGAGACAGAAGACGCAACATTTCTTCTAGGGGGCTCGTGAGGGGCGAGGCCTCTTGAGGAGTTGGACCCTCGAATGCCGCTGAAACCACTGAGGTTGATTGCCACGTTATGTTAGCGACACACTGAGAGCATTTCAGGTTCATGGAACCCCGTGCAGTGCGCCACGAGAGAAGAAAACGCAGATGCTGCCTTGACAGGGTTAGATTGAATTGCCTCTGTCCCCCCTCCGGAAACTAACTTTCCCAGAGCCAGCACAGCTTCACGTCCCGAGCAACGTTTTCTGCTGTGTGCCAGGATACATGAAAGGAAACCTGGGGACGCTGGGAGACTCTGAGCTGTACGCGGCTTGCCAAAGCTTCTAGACCCTTCAGGGGTCAGTGTGGCCCTTCTGGAGAGTGACACAGCATGTTTCCTAATGGAAACCTAGTGTTACATTTCGGGGACTTTCTGCACAACCTTCCTCAGCCGCCTAGCTGGATGTCCTTGCCCAGAAGCGGCAGTTGCCAAGGAGTTCTTTCCCAGGAGCTCGTGAGACAGCATACCATGCAGAACCGCAGAGAAGGAGACCAGCCTTTCTCCGGGTTCTCAGAGGTTCGCTTTTCTGCCTTTGAGCCTCTGAACTCAGAGATCCAGTCAGCTCCCAATGATACTTTAGAACTGTAGTATTGAAGGTCTCTCTGCCATCAGCCCCCTGCTCAGCTCCCGTCTCCTAGGTGCATTCAGTGAAGTAGCATCCACTCTGCAGCCTCCCGCACCATGTTGTTTAGGAACGGCACATTTCCTCTTCGTAAAGAAATCTTTTCTTGCAGCCTGCCTGGCCCGAGCTCCTATTCCTTTTCCGAAGGCCGAGTTCGGCATAGCCCTGCAATGACCCCTTCCCTCAAGGCCGGACACATCTCTGAAAGACTATACTCCATGGGTCCCCATTCATTACATCTTACCTCCCATGAAACACAATGGAGTTGTAGCGTGATGGGAGGAAACAACGGCCTCCTTCTCCTTCTCGGAATACCCCGTTGCCCAAGGTTACGGGCCTTGTCCAGAAGCAACAGTTGCCCAGGATTTCTTTGCTTTGAGCTCGTGAGACAGCATATCATGTAGGACCGCCGAGAAGGAGACCTGCCTCTCTCTGGTTTGGAAGAGGTTAGCTTTTCTACTCAGCCTTGGAGCACAAAGACCCAGCCAATTCCCAAGGACAGTTTCGAAGGTTACTGGTGCAGGTCTCTCTGCGCTTAGCCCACCGTTCAGCTACAGTCTGTAAAGTGCATTCAGGGAAGAGCAAGAAAGTCTCCAACGCCCCGCGTCTTGTGGGGAAGGAACAGCACATTCTCTCCTCAGTGAAGACGTCCTTTCTTGCAGACTGCCAGGCTGGGACTCCTCTTCCGTCTCAGACCACCGAGTTTGGCATAGCGTTGAAATGACCCCTTCCCTCAACGCCGTACGCATCTCTTCAAGAACATAAACCCTGTGTGCCCATTCGTTATACCTCACCGCCCTAAGAAACACCGAAGAGCTGTGGCTGGATGGTAGGAAACAGTGGCCGTAGTGTCCTTCGATCAATATCCCGTTCCAAAGGCCCCCCCCGTGAAAATCTCTTGCTTTCGAGGGCCTAGGGCATTCCAAGGGCTGCCAAACACAGCTAAAGGAGGCGAAATAAGAGAAGCAGAACTTGCTCCTGAGAAACTCGTACATACACTGAACCCAAAGCGTGCCTCTTCGTGGAGACCGAAGGCCTCCCCAGCTCAGATTCTGGGCCCTGGAACACAGTGCTAACCGCTGCCTTCAAGGAGAGGTAGGCAAGGAATGTTTTCACGTCTCGCCTGCCTCTCAGGGCCTGTTCAGCTTGAGTGGAAAATATCCACAGCCTGCCCGAACGTCCTGCCGAGCAGCGAGTTGTACTGGAGTGTAGCAAACGCTTCCAAGTTGTCTGAGGGGAAAGAGGCCATTGCTGTGGTGTGAACGGCCTTCTCTGCCACTCTTTCGGAGCACAGTGCTCTCTGGGCAGGCAGGCTAGTTCCTAGAGCAGAAGCATTTGAACAGACGTCTGCCCTGGTATACTTCCTACATCCGCACATCGAGTGCATCTTTCCTACGCTCCAGGCACCCACACGGTGCACAGAACTCCTCCTGATGGCGAGACAGAAGACGCAACATTTCTTCTAGGGGGCTCGTGAGGGGCGAGGCCTCTTGAGGAGTTGGACCCTCGAATGCCGCTGAAACCACTGAGGTTGATTGCCACGTTATGTTAGCGACACACTGAGAGCATTTCAGGTTCATGGAACCCCGTGCAGTGCGCCACGAGAGAAGAAAACGCAGATGCTGCCTTGACAGGGTTAGATTGAATTGCCTCTGTCCCCCCTCCGGAAACTAACTTTCCCAGAGCCAGCACAGCTTCACGTCCCGAGCAACGTTTTCTGCTGTGTGCCAGGATACATGAAAGGAAACCTGGGGACGCTGGGAGACTCTGAGCTGTACGCGGCTTGCCAAAGCTTCTAGACCCTTCAGGGGTCAGTGTGGCCCTTCTGGAGAGTGACACAGCATGTTTCCTAATGGAAACCTAGTGTTACATTTCGGGGACTTTCTGCACAACCTTCCTCAGCCGCCTAGCTGGATGTCCTTGCCCAGAAGCGGCAGTTGCCAAGGAGTTCTTTCCCAGGAGCTCGTGAGACAGCATACCATGCAGAACCGCAGAGAAGGAGACCAGCCTTTCTCCGGGTTCTCAGAGGTTCGCTTTTCTGCCTTTGAGCCTCTGAACTCAGAGATCCAGTCAGCTCCCAATGATACTTTAGAACTGTAGTATTGAAGGTCTCTCTGCCATCAGCCCCCTGCTCAGCTCCCGTCTCCTAGGTGCATTCAGTGAAGTAGCATCCACTCTGCAGCCTCCCGCACCATGTTGTTTAGGAACGGCACATTTCCTCTTCGTAAAGAAATCTTTTCTTGCAGCCTGCCTGGCCCGAGCTCCTATTCCTTTTCCGAAGGCCGAGTTCGGCATAGCCCTGCAATGACCCCTTCCCTCAAGGCCGGACACATCTCTGAAAGACTATACTCCATGGGTCCCCATTCATTACATCTTACCTCCCATGAAACACAAAGGAGTTGTAGCGTGATGGGAGGAAACAACGGCCTCCTTCTCCTTCTCGGAATACCCCGTTGCCCAAGGTTACGGGCCTTGTCCAGAAGCAACAGTTGCCCAGGATTTCTTTGCTTTGAGCTCGTGAGACAGCATATCATGTAGGACCGCCGAGAAGGAGACCTGCCTCTCTCTGGTTTGGAAGAGGTTAGCTTTTCTACTCAGCCTTGGAGCACAAAGACCCAGCCAATTCCCAAGGACAGTTTCGAAGGTTACTGGTGCAGGTCTCTCTGCGCTTAGCCCACCGTTCAGCTACAGTCTGTAAAGTGCATTCAGGGAAGAGCAAGAAAGTCTCCAACGCCCCGCGTCTTGTGGGGAAGGAACAGCACATTCTCTCCTCAGTGAAGACGTCCTTTCTTGCAGACTGCCAGGCTGGGACTCCTCTTCCGTCTCAGACCACCGAGTTTGGCATAGCGTTGAAATGACCCCTTCCCTCAACGCCGTACGCATCTCTTCAAGAACATAAACCCTGTGTGCCCATTCGTTATACCTCACCGCCCTAAGAAACACCGAAGAGCTGTGGCTGGATGGTAGGAAACAGTGGCCGTAGTGTCCTTCGATCAATATCCCGTTCCAAAGGCCCCCCCGTGAAAATCTCTTGCTTTCGAGGGCCTAGGGCATTCCAAGGGCTGCCAAACACAGCTAAAGGAGGCGAAATAAGAGAAGCAGAACTTGCTCCTGAGAAACTCGTACATACACTGAACCCAAAGCGTGCCTCTTCGTGGAGACCGAAGGCCTCCCCAGCTCAGATTCTGGGCCCTGGAACACAGTGCTAACCGCTGCCTTCAAGGAGAGGTAGGCAAGGAATGTTTTCACGTCTCGCCTGCCTCTCAGGGCCTGTTCAGCTTGAGTGGAAAATATCCACAGCCTGCCCGAACGTCCTGCCGAGCAGCGAGTTGTACTGGAGTGTAGCAAACGCTTCCAAGTTGTCTGAGGGGAAAGAGGCCATTGCTGTGGTGTGAACGGCCTTCTCTGCCACTCTTTCGGAGCACAGTGCTCTCTGGGCAGGCAGGCTAGTTCCTAGAGCAGAAGCATTTGAACAGACGTCTGCCCTGGTATACTTCCTACATCCGCACATCGAGTGCATCTTTCCTACGCTCCAGGCACCCACACGGTGCACAGAACTCCTCCTGATGGCGAGACAGAAGACGCAACATTTCTTCTAGGGGGCTCGTGAGGGGCGAGGCCTCTTGAGGAGTTGGACCCTCGAATGCCGCTGAAACCACTGAGGTTGATTGCCACGTTATGTTAGCGACACACTGAGAGCATTTCAGGTTCATGGAACCCCGTGCAGTGCGCCACGAGAGAAGAAAACGCAGATGCTGCCTTGACAGGGTTAGATTGAATTGCTTCTGTCCCCCCTCCGGAAACTAACTTTCCCAGAGCCAGCACAGCTTCACGTCCCGAGCAACGTTTTCTGCTGTGTGCCAGGATACATGAAAGGAAACCTGGGGACGCTGGGAGACTCTGAGCTGTACGCGGCTTGCCAAAGCTTCTAGACCCTTCAGGGGTCAGTGTGGCCCTTCTGGAGAGTGACACAGCATGTTTCCTAATGGAAACCTAGTGTTACATTTCGGGGACTTTCTGCACAACCTTCCTCAGCCGCCTAGCTGGATGTCCTTGCCCAGAAGCGGCAGTTGCCAAGGAGTTCTTTCCCAGGAGCTCGTGAGACAGCATACCATGCAGAACCGCAGAGAAGGAGACCAGCCTTTCTCCGGGTTCTCAGAGGTTCGCTTTTCTGCCTTTGAGCCTCTGAACTCAGAGATCCAGTCAGCTCCCAATGATACTTTAGAACTGTAGTATTGAAGGTCTCTCTGCCATCAGCCCCCTGCTCAGCTCCCGTCTCCTAGGTGCATTCAGTGAAGTAGCATCCACTCTGCAGCCTCCCGCACCATGTTGTTTAGGAACGGCACATTTCCTCTTCGTAAAGAAATCTTTTCTTGCAGCCTGCCTGGCCCGAGCTCCTATTCCTTTTCCGAAGGCCGAGTTCGGCATAGCCCTGCAATGACCCCTTCCCTCAAGGCCGGACACATCTCTGAAAGACTATACTCCATGGGTCCCCATTCATTACATCTTACCTCCCATGAAACACAAAGGAGTTGTAGCGTGATGGGAGGAAACAACGGCCTCCTTCTCCTTCTCGGAATACCCCGTTGCCCAAGGTTACGGGCCTTGTCCAGAAGCAACAGTTGCCCAGGATTTCTTTGCTTTGAGCTCGTGAGACAGCATATCATGTAGGACCGCCGAGAAGGAGACCTGCCTCTCTCTGGTTTGGAAGAGGTTAGCTTTTCTACTCAGCCTTGGAGCACAAAGAGGTTAGCTTTTCTACTCAGCCTTGGAGCACAAAGACCCAGCCAATTCCCAAGGACAGTTTCGAAGGTTACTGGTGCAGGTCTCTCTGCGCTTAGCCCACCGTTCAGCTACAGTCTGTAAAGTGCATTCAGGGAAGAGCAAGAAAGTCTCCAACGCCCCGCGTCTTGTGGGGAAGGAACAGCACATTCTCTCCTCAGTGAAGACGTCCTTTCTTGCAGACTGCCAGGCTGGGACTCCTCTTCCGTCTCAGACCACCGAGTTTGGCATAGCGTTGAAATGACCCCTTCCCTCAACGCCGTACGCATCTCTTCAAGAACATAAACCCTGTGTGCCCATTCGTTATACCTCACCGCCCTAAGAAACACCGAAGAGCTGTGGCTGGATGGTAGGAAACAGTGGCCGTAGTGTCCTTCGATCAATATCCCGTTCCAAAGGCCCCCCCGTGAAAATCTCTTGCTTTCGAGGGCCTAGGGCATTCCAAGGGCTGCCAAACACAGCTCAAGGAGGCGAAATAAGAGAAGCAGAACTTGCTCCTGAGAAACTCGTACATACACTGAACCCAAAGCGTGCCTCTTCGTGGAGACCGAAGGCCTCCCCAGCTCAGATTCTGGGCCCTGGAACACAGTGCTAACCGCTGCCTTCAAGGAGAGGTAGGCAAGGAATGTTTTCACGTCTCGCCTGCCTCTCAGGGCCTGTTCAGCTTGAGTGGAAAATATCCACAGCCTGCCCGAACGTCCTGCCGAGCAGCGAGTTGTACTGGAGTGTAGCAAACGCTTCCAAGTTGTCTGAGGGGAAAGAGGCCATTGCTGTGGTGTGAACGGCCTTCTCTGCCACTCTTTCGGAGCACAGTGCTCTCTGGGCAGGCAGGCTAGTTCCTAGAGCAGAAGCATTTGAACAGACGTCTGCCCTGGTATACTTCCTACATCCGCACATCGAGTGCATCTTTCCTACGCTCCAGGCACCCACACGGTGCACAGAACTCCTCCTGATGGCGAGACAGAAGACGCAACATTTCTTCTAGGGGGCTCGTGAGGGGCGAGGCCTCTTGAGGAGTTGGACCCTCGAATGCCGCTGAAACCACTGAGGTTGATTGCCACGTTATGTTAGCGACACACTGAGAGCATTTCAGGTTCATGGAACCCCGTGCAGTGCGCCACGAGAGAAGAAAACGCAGATGCTGCCTTGACAGGGTTAGATTGAATTGCCTCTGTCCCCCCTCCGGAAACTAACTTTCCCAGAGCCAGCACAGCTTCACGTCCCGAGCAACGTTTTCTGCTGTGTGCCAGGATACATGAAAGGAAACCTGGGGACGCTGGGGGACTCTGAGCTGTACGCGGCTTGCCAAAGCTTCTAGACCCTTCAGGGGTCAGTGTGGCCCTTCTGGAGAGTGACACAGCATGTTTCCTAATGGAAACCTAGTGTTACATTTCGGGGACTTTCTGCACAACCTTCCTCAGCCGCCTAGCTGGATGTCCTTGCCCAGAAGCGGCAGTTGCCAAGGAGTTCTTTCCCAGGAGCTCGTGAGACAGCATACCATGCAGAACCGCAGAGAAGGAGACCAGCCTTTCTCCGGGTTCTCAGAGGTTCGCTTTTCTGCCTTTGAGCCTCTGAACTCAGAGATCCAGTCAGCTCCCAATGATACTTTAGAACTGTAGTATTGAAGGTCTCTCTGCCATCAGCCCCCTGCTCAGCTCCCGTCTCCTAGGTGCATTCAGTGAAGTAGCATCCACTCTGCAGCCTCCCGCACCATGTTGTTTAGGAACGGCACATTTCCTCTTCGTAAAGAAATCTTTTCTTGCAGCCTGCCTGGCCCGAGCTCCTATTCCTTTTCCGAAGGCCGAGTTCGGCATAGCCCTGCAATGACCCCTTCCCTCAAGGCCGGACACATCTCTGAAAGACTATACTCCATGGGTCCCCATTCATTACATCTTACCTCCCATGAAACACAAAGGAGTTGTAGCGTGATGGGAGGAAACAACGGCCTCCTTCTCCTTCTCGGAATACCCCGTTGCCCAAGGTTACGGGCCTTGTCCAGAAGCAACAGTTGCCCAGGATTTCTTTGCTTTGAGCTCGTGAGACAGCATATCATGTAGGACCGCCGAGAAGGAGACCTGCCTCTCTCTGGTTTGGAAGAGGTTAGCTTTTCTACTCAGCCTTGGAGCACAAAGACCCAGCCAATTCCCAAGGACAGTTTCGAAGGTTACTGGTGCAGGTCTCTCTGCGCTTAGCCCACCGTTCAGCTACAGTCTGTAAAGTGCATTCAGGGAAGAGCAAGAAAGTCTCCAACGCCCCGCGTCTTGTGGGGAAGGAACAGCACATTCTCTCCTCAGTGAAGACGTCCTTTCTTGCAGACTGCCAGGCTGGGACTCCTCTTCCGTCTCAGACCACCGAGTTTGGCATAGCGTTGAAATGACCCCTTCCCTCAACGCCGTACGCATCTCTTCAAGAACATAAACCCTGTGTGCCCATTCGTTATACCTCACCGCCCTAAGAAACACCGAAGAGCTGTGGCTGGATGGTAGGAAACAGTGGCCGTAGTGTCCTTCGATCAATATCCCGTTCCAAAGGCCCCCCCGTGAAAATCTCTTGCTTTCGAGGGCCTAGGGCATTCCAAGGGCTGCCAAACACAGCTCAAGGAGGCGAAATAAGAGAAGCAGAACTTGCTCCTGAGAAACTCGTACATACACTGAACCCAAAGCGTGCCTCTTCGTGGAGACCGAAGGCCTCCCCAGCTCAGATTCTGGGCCCTGGAACACAGTGCTAACCGCTGCCTTCAAGGAGAGGTAGGCAAGGAATGTTTTCACGTCTCGCCTGCCTCTCAGGGCCTGTTCAGCTTGAGTGGAAAATATCCACAGCCTGCCCGAACGTCCTGCCGAGCAGCGAGTTGTACTGGAGTGTAGCAAACGCTTCCAAGTTGTCTGAGGGGAAAGAGGCCATTGCTGTGGTGTGAACGGCCTTCTCTGCCACTCTTTCGGAGCACAGTGCTCTCTGGGCAGGCAGGCTAGTTCCTAGAGCAGAAGCATTTGAACAGACGTCTGCCCTGGTATACTTCCTACATCCGCACATCGAGTGCATCTTTCCTACGCTCCAGGCACCCACACGGTGCACAGAACTCCTCCTGATGGCGAGACAGAAGACGCAACATTTCTTCTAGGGGGCTCGTGAGGGGCGAGGCCTCTTGAGGAGTTGGACCCTCGAATGCCGCTGAAACCACTGAGGTTGATTGCCACGTTATGTTAGCGACACACTGAGAGCATTTCAGGTTCATGGAACCCCGTGCAGTGCGCCACGAGAGAAGAAAACGCAGATGCTGCCTTGACAGGGTTAGATTGAATTGCCTCTGTCCCCCCTCCGGAAACTAACTTTCCCAGAGCCAGCACAGCTTCACGTCCCGAGCAACGTTTTCTGCTGTGTGCCAGGATACATGAAAGGAAACCTGGGGACGCTGGGAGACTCTGAGCTGTACGCGGCTTGCCAAAGCTTCTAGACCCTTCAGGGGTCAGTGTGGCCCTTCTGGAGAGTGACACAGCATGTTTCCTAATGGAAACCTAGTGTTACATTTCGGGGACTTTCTGCACAACCTTCCTCAGCCGCCTAGCTGGATGTCCTTGCCCAGAAGCGGCAGTTGCCAAGGAGTTCTTTCCCAGGAGCTCGTGAGACAGCATACCATGCAGAACCGCAGAGAAGGAGACCAGCCTTTCTCCGGGTTCTCAGAGGTTCGCTTTTCTGCCTTTGAGCCTCTGAACTCAGAGATCCAGTCAGCTCCCAATGATACTTTAGAACTGTAGTATTGAAGGTCTCTCTGCCATCAGCCCCCTGCTCAGCTCCCGTCTCCTAGGTGCATTCAGTGAAGTAGCATCCACTCTGCAGCCTCCCGCACCATGTTGTTTAGGAACGGCACATTTCCTCTTCGTAAAGAAATCTTTTCTTGCAGCCTGCCTGGCCCGAGCTCCTATTCCTTTTCCGAAGGCCGAGTTCGGCATAGCCCTGCAATGACCCCTTCCCTCAAGGCCGGACACATCTCTGAAAGACTATACTCCATGGGTCCCCATTCATTACATCTTACCTCCCATGAAACACAAAGGAGTTGTAGCGTGATGGGAGGAAACAACGGCCTCCTTCTCCTTCTCGGAATACCCCGTTGCCCAAGGTTACGGGCCTTGTCCAGAAGCAACAGTTGCCCAGGATTTCTTTGCTTTGAGCTCGTGAGACAGCATATCATGTAGGACCGCCGAGAAGGAGACCTGCCTCTCTCTGGTTTGGAAGAGGTTAGCTTTTCTACTCAGCCTTGGAGCACAAAGACCCAGCCAATTCCCAAGGACAGTTTCGAAGGTTACTGGTGCAGGTCTCTCTGCGCTTAGCCCACCGTTCAGCTACAGTCTGTAAAGTGCATTCAGGGAAGAGCAAGAAAGTCTCCAACGCCCCGCGTCTTGTGGGGAAGGAACAGCACATTCTCTCCTCAGTGAAGACGTCCTTTCTTGCAGACTGCCAGGCTGGGACTCCTCTTCCGTCTCAGACCACCGAGTTTGGCATAGCGTTGAAATGACCCCTTCCCTCAACGCCGTACGCATCTCTTCAAGAACATAAACCCTGTGTGCCCATTCGTTATACCTCACCGCCCTAAGAAACACCGAAGAGCTGTGGCTGGATGGTAGGAAACAGTGGCCGTAGTGTCCTTCGATCAATATCCCGTTCCAAAGGCCCCCCCGTGAAAATCTCTTGCTTTCGAGGGCCTAGGGCATTCCAAGGGCTGCCAAACACAGCTCAAGGAGGCGAAATAAGAGAAGCAGAACTTGCTCCTGAGAAACTCGTACATACACTGAACCCAAAGCGTGCCTCTTCGTGGAGACCGAAGGCCTCCCCAGCTCAGATTCTGGGCCCTGGAACACAGTGCTAACCGCTGCCTTCAAGGAGAGGTAGGCAAGGAATGTTTTCACGTCTCGCCTGCCTCTCAGGGCCTGTTCAGCTTGAGTGGAAAATATCCACAGCCTGCCCGAACGTCCTGCCGAGCAGCGAGTTGTACTGGAGTGTAGCAAACGCTTCCAAGTTGTCTGAGGGGAAAGAGGCCATTGCTGTGGTGTGAACGGCCTTCTCTGCCACTCTTTCGGAGCACAGTGCTCTCTGGGCAGGCAGGCTAGTTCCTAGAGCAGAAGCATTTGAACAGACGTCTGCCCTGGTATACTTCCTACATCCGCACATCGAGTGCATCTTTCCTACGCTCCAGGCACCCACACGGTGCACAGAACTCCTCCTGATGGCGAGACAGAAGACGCAACATTTCTTCTAGGGGGCTCGTGAGGGGCGAGGCCTCTTGAGGAGTTGGACCCTCGAATGCCGCTGAAACCACTGAGGTTGATTGCCACGTTATGTTAGCGACACACTGAGAGCATTTCAGGTTCATGGAACCCCGTGCAGTGCGCCACGAGAGAAGAAAACGCAGATGCTGCCTTGACAGGGTTAGATTGAATTGCCTCTGTCCCCCCTCCGGAAACTAACTTTCCCAGAGCCAGCACAGCTTCACGTCCCGAGCAACGTTTTCTGCTGTGTGCCAGGATACATGAAAGGAAACCTGGGGACGCTGGGAGACTCTGAGCTGTACGCGGCTTGCCAAAGCTTCTAGACCCTTCAGGGGTCAGTGTGGCCCTTCTGGAGAGTGACACAGCATGTTTCCTAATGGAAACCTAGTGTTACATTTCGGGGACTTTCTGCACAACCTTCCTCAGCCGCCTAGCTGGATGTCCTTGCCCAGAAGCGGCAGTTGCCAAGGAGTTCTTTCCCAGGAGCTCGTGAGACAGCATACCATGCAGAACCGCAGAGAAGGAGACCAGCCTTTCTCCGGGTTCTCAGAGGTTCGCTTTTCTGCCTTTGAGCCTCTGAACTCAGAGATCCAGTCAGCTCCCAATGATACTTTAGAACTGTAGTATTGAAGGTCTCTCTGCCATCAGCCCCCTGCTCAGCTCCCGTCTCCTAGGTGCATTCAGTGAAGTAGCATCCACTCTGCAGCCTCCCGCACCATGTTGTTTAGGAACGGCACATTTCCTCTTCGTAAAGAAATCTTTTCTTGCAGCCTGCCTGGCCCGAGCTCCTATTCCTTTTCCGAAGGCCGAGTTCGGCATAGCCCTGCAATGACCCCTTCCCTCAAGGCCGGACACATCTCTGAAAGACTATACTCCATGGGTCCCCATTCATTACATCTTACCTCCCATGAAACACAAAGGAGTTGTAGCGTGATGGGAGGAAACAACGGCCTCCTTCTCCTTCTCGGAATACCCCGTTGCCCAAGGTTACGGGCCTTGTCCAGAAGCAACAGTTGCCCAGGATTTCTTTGCTTTGAGCTCGTGAGACAGCATATCATGTAGGACCGCCGAGAAGGAGACCTGCCTCTCTCTGGTTTGGAAGAGGTTAGCTTTTCTACTCAGCCTTGGAGCACAAAGACCCAGCCAATTCCCAAGGACAGTTTCGAAGGTTACTGGTGCAGGTCTCTCTGCGCTTAGCCCACCGTTCAGCTACAGTCTGTAAAGTGCATTCAGGGAAGAGCAAGAAAGTCTCCAACGCCCCGCGTCTTGTGGGGAAGGAACAGCACATTCTCTCCTCAGTGAAGACGTCCTTTCTTGCAGACTGCCAGGCTGGGACTCCTCTTCCGTCTCAGACCACCGAGTTTGGCATAGCGTTGAAATGACCCCTTCCCTCAACGCCGTACGCATCTCTTCAAGAACATAAACCCTGTGTGCCCATTCGTTATACCTCACCGCCCTAAGAAACACCGAAGAGCTGTGGCTGGATGGTAGGAAACAGTGGCCGTAGTGTCCTTCGATCAATATCCCGTTCCAAAGGCCCCCCCGTGAAAATCTCTTGCTTTCGAGGGCCTAGGGCATTCCAAGGGCTGCCAAACACAGCTCAAGGAGGCGAAATAAGAGAAGCAGAACTTGCTCCTGAGAAACTCGTACATACACTGAACCCAAAGCGTGCCTCTTCGTGGAGACCGAAGGCCTCCCCAGCTCAGATTCTGGGCCCTGGAACACAGTGCTAACCGCTGCCTTCAAGGAGAGGTAGGCAAGGAATGTTTTCACGTCTCGCCTGCCTCTCAGGGCCTGTTCAGCTTGAGTGGAAAATATCCACAGCCTGCCCGAACGTCCTGCCGAGCAGCGAGTTGTACTGGAGTGTAGCAAACGCTTCCAAGTTGTCTGAGGGGAAAGAGGCCATTGCTGTGGTGTGAACGGCCTTCTCTGCCACTCTTTCGGAGCACAGTGCTCTCTGGGCAGGCAGGCTAGTTCCTAGAGCAGAAGCATTTGAACAGACGTCTGCCCTGGTATACTTCCTACATCCGCACATCGAGTGCATCTTTCCTACGCTCCAGGCACCCACACGGTGCACAGAACTCCTCCTGATGGCGAGACAGAAGACGCAACATTTCTTCTAGGGGGCTCGTGAGGGGCGAGGCCTCTTGAGGAGTTGGACCCTCGAATGCCGCTGAAACCACTGAGGTTGATTGCCACGTTATGTTAGCGACACACTGAGAGCATTTCAGGTTCATGGAACCCCGTGCAGTGCGCCACGAGAGAAGAAAACGCAGATGCTGCCTTGACAGGGTTAGATTGAATTGCCTCTGTCCCCCCTCCGGAAACTAACTTTCCCAGAGCCAGCACAGCTTCACGTCCCGAGCAACGTTTTCTGCTGTGTGCCAGGATACATGAAAGGAAACCTGGGGACGCTGGGAGACTCTGAGCTGTACGCGGCTTGCCAAAGCTTCTAGACCCTTCAGGGGTCAGTGTGGCCCTTCTGGAGAGTGACACAGCATGTTTCCTAATGGAAACCTAGTGTTACATTTCGGGGACTTTCTGCACAACCTTCCTCAGCCGCCTAGCTGGATGTCCTTGCCCAGAAGCGGCAGTTGCCAAGGAGTTCTTTCCCAGGAGCTCGTGAGACAGCATACCATGCAGAACCGCAGAGAAGGAGACCAGCCTTTCTCCGGGTTCTCAGAGGTTCGCTTTTCTGCCTTTGAGCCTCTGAAGTCAGAGATCCAGTCAGCTCCCAATGATACTTTAGAACTGTAGTATTGAAGGTCTCTCTGCCATCAGCCCCCTGCTCAGCTCCCGTCTCCTAGGTGCATTCAGTGAAGTAGCATCCACTCTGCAGCCTCCCGCACCATGTTGTTTAGGAACGGCACATTTCCTCTTCGTAAAGAAATCTTTTCTTGCAGCCTGCCTGGCCCGAGCTCCTATTCCTTTTCCGAAGGCCGAGTTCGGCATAGCCCTGCAATGACCCCTTCCCTCAAGGCCGGACACATCTCTGAAAGACTATACTCCATGGGTCCCCATTCATTACATCTTACCTCCCATGAAACACAAAGGAGTTGTAGCGTGATGGGAGGAAACAACGGCCTCCTTCTCCTTCTCGGAATACCCCGTTGCCCAAGGTTACGGGCCTTGTCCAGAAGCAACAGTTGCCCAGGATTTCTTTGCTTTGAGCTCGTGAGACAGCATATCATGTAGGACCGCCGAGAAGGAGACCTGCCTCTCTCTGGTTTGGAAGAGGTTAGCTTTTCTACTCAGCCTTGGAGCACAAAGACCCAGCCAATTCCCAAGGACAGTTTCGAAGGTTACTGGTGCAGGTCTCTCTGCGCTTAGCCCACCGTTCAGCTACAGTCTGTAAAGTGCATTCAGGGAAGAGCAAGAAAGTCTCCAACGCCCCGCGTCTTGTGGGGAAGGAACAGCACATTCTCTCCTCAGTGAAGACGTCCTTTCTTGCAGACTGCCAGGCTGGGACTCCTCTTCCGTCTCAGACCACCGAGTTTGGCATAGCGTTGAAATGACCCCTTCCCTCAACGCCGTACGCATCTCTTCAAGAACATAAACCCTGTGTGCCCATTCGTTATACCTCACCGCCCTAAGAAACACCGAAGAGCTGTGGCTGGATGGTAGGAAACAGTGGCCGTAGTGTCCTTCGATCAATATCCCGTTCCAAAGGCCCCCCCGTGAAAATCTCTTGCTTTCGAGGGCCTAGGGCATTCCAAGGGCTGCCAAACACAGCTAAAGGAGGCGAAATAAGAGAAGCAGAACTTGCTCCTGAGAAACTCGTACATACACTGAACCCGAAGCGTGCCTCTTCGTGGAGACCGAAGGCCTCCCCAGCTCAGATTCTGGGCCCTGGAACACAGTGCTAACCGCTGCCTTCAAGGAGAGGTAGGCAAGGAATGTTTTCACGTCTCGCCTGCCTCTCAGGGCCTGTTCAGCTTGAGTGGAAAATATCCACAGCCTGCCCGAACGTCCTGCCGAGCAGCGAGTTGTACTGGAGTGTAGCAAACGCTTCCAAGTTGTCTGAGGGGAAAGAGGCCATTGCTGTGGTGTGAACGGCCTTCTCTGCCACTCTTTCGGAGCACAGTGCTCTCTGGGCAGGCAGGCTAGTTCCTAGAGCAGAAGCATTTGAACAGACGTCTGCCCTGGTATACTTCCTACATCCGCACATCGAGTGCATCTTTCCTACGCTCCAGGCACCCACACGGTGCACAGAACTCCTCCTGATGGCGAGACAGAAGACGCAACATTTCTTCTAGGGGGCTCGTGAGGGGCGAGGCCTCTTGAGGAGTTGGACCCTCGAATGCCGCTGAAACCACTGAGGTTGATTGCCACGTTATGTTAGCGACACACTGAGAGCATTTCAGGTTCATGGAACCCCGTGCAGTGCGCCACGAGAGAAGAAAACGCAGATGCTGCCTTGACAGGGTTAGATTGAATTGCCTCTGTCCCCCCTCCGGAAACTAACTTTCCCAGAGCCAGCACAGCTTCACGTCCCGAGCAACGTTTTCTGCTGTGTGCCAGGATACATGAAAGGAAACCTGGGGACGCTGGGAGACTCTGAGCTGTACGCGGCTTGCCAAAGCTTCTAGACCCTTCAGGGGTCAGTGTGGCCCTTCTGGAGAGTGACACAGCATGTTTCCTAATGGAAACCTAGTGTTACATTTCGGGGACTTTCTGCACAACCTTCCTCAGCCGCCTAGCTGGATGTCCTTGCCCAGAAGCGGCAGTTGCCAAGGAGTTCTTTCCCAGGAGCTCGTGAGACAGCATACCATGCAGAACGGCAGAGAAGGAGACCAGCCTTTCTCCGGGTTCTCAGAGGTTCGCTTTTCTGCCTTTGAGCCTCTGAACTCAGAGATCCAGTCAGCTCCCAATGATACTTTAGAACTGTAGTATTGAAGGTCTCTCTGCCATCAGCCCCCTGCTCAGCTCCCGTCTCCTAGGTGCATTCAGTGAAGTAGCATCCACTCTGCAGCCTCCCGCACCATGTTGTTTAGGAACGGCACATTTCCTCTTCGTAAAGAAATCTTTTCTTGCAGCCTGCCTGGCCCGAGCTCCTATTCCTTTTCCGAAGGCCGAGTTCGGCATAGCCCTGCAATGACCCCTTCCCTCAAGGCCGGACACATCTCTGAAAGACTATACTCCATGGGTCCCCATTCATTACATCTTACCTCCCATGAAACACAAAGGAGTTGTAGCGTGATGGGAGGAAACAACGGCCTCCTTCTCCTTCTCGGAATACCCCGTTGCCCAAGGTTACGGGCCTTGTCCAGAAGCAACAGTTGCCCAGGATTTCTTTGCTTTGAGCTCGTGAGACAGCATATCATGTAGGACCGCCGAGAAGGAGACCTGCCTCTCTCTGGTTTGGAAGAGGTTAGCTTTTCTACTCAGCCTTGGAGCACAAAGACCCAGCCAATTCCCAAGGACAGTTTCGAAGGTTACTGGTGCAGGTCTCTCTGCGCTTAGCCCACCGTTCAGCTACAGTCTGTAAAGTGCATTCAGGGAAGAGCAAGAAAGTCTCCAACGCCCCGCGTCTTGTGGGGAAGGAACAGCACATTCTCTCCTCAGTGAAGACGTCCTTTCTTGCAGACTGCCAGGCTGGGACTCCTCTTCCGTCTCAGACCACCGAGTTTGGCATAGCGTTGAAATGACCCCTTCCCTCAACGCCGTAGGCATCTCTTCAAGAACATAAACCCTGTGTGCCCATTCGTTATACCTCACCGCCCTAAGAAACACCGAAGAGCTGTGGCTGGATGGTAGGAAACAGTGGCCGTAGTGTCCTTCGATCAATATCCCGTTCCAAAGGCCCCCCCGTGAAAATCTCTTGCTTTCGAGGGCCTAGGGCATTCCAAGGGCTGCCAAACACAGCTCAAGGAGGCGAAATAAGAGAAGCAGAACTTGCTCCTGAGAAACTCGTACATACACTGAACCCAAAGCGTGCCTCTTCGTGGAGACCGAAGGCCTCCCCAGCTCAGATTCTGGGCCCTGGAACACAGTGCTAACCGCTGCCTTCAAGGAGAGGTAGGCAAGGAATGTTTTCACGTCTCGCCTGCCTCTCAGGGCCTGTTCAGCTTGAGTGGAAAATATCCACAGCCTGCCCGAACGTCCTGCCGAGCAGCGAGTTGTACTGGAGTGTAGCAAACGCTTCCAAGTTGTCTGAGGGGAAAGAGGCCATTGCTGTGGTGTGAACGGCCTTCTCTGCCACTCTTTCGGAGCACAGTGCTCTCTGGGCAGGCAGGCTAGTTCCTAGAGCAGAAGCATTTGAACAGACGTCTGCCCTGGTATACTTCCTACATCCGCACATCGAGTGCATCTTTCCTACGCTCCAGGCACCCACACGGTGCACAGAACTCCTCCTGATGGCGAGACAGAAGACGCAACATTTCTTCTAGGGGGCTCGTGAGGGGCGAGGCCTCTTGAGGAGTTGGACCCTCGAATGCCGCTGAAACCACTGAGGTTGATTGCCACGTTATGTTAGCGACACACTGAGAGCATTTCAGGTTCATGGAACCCCGTGCAGTGCGCCACGAGAGAAGAAAACGCAGATGCTGCCTTGACAGGGTTAGATTGAATTGCCTCTGTCCCCCCTCCGGAAACTAACTTTCCCAGAGCCAGCACAGCTTCACGTCCCGAGCAACGTTTTCTGCTGTGTGCCAGGATACATGAAAGGAAACCTGGGGACGCTGGGAGACTCTGAGCTGTACGCGGCTTGCCAAAGCTTCTAGACCCTTCAGGGGTCAGTGTGGCCCTTCTGGAGAGTGACACAGCATGTTTCCTAATGGAAACCTAGTGTTACATTTCGGGGACTTTCTGCACAACCTTCCTCAGCCGCCTAGCTGGATGTCCTTGCCCAGAAGCGGCAGTTGCCAAGGAGTTCTTTCCCAGGAGCTCGTGAGACAGCATACCATGCAGAACCACAGAGAAGGAGACCAGCCTTTCTCCGGGTTCTCAGAGGTTCGCTTTTCTGCCTTTGAGCCTCTGAACTCAGAGATCCAGTCAGCTCCCAATGATACTTTAGAACTGTAGTATTGAAGGTCTCTCTGCCATCAGCCCCCTGCTCAGCTCCCGTCTCCTAGGTGCATTCAGTGAAGTAGCATCCACTCTGCAGCCTCCCGCACCATGTTGTTTAGGAACGGCACATTTCCTCTTCGTAAAGAAATCTTTTCTTGCAGCCTGCCTGGCCCGAGCTCCTATTCCTTTTCCGAAGGCCGAGTTCGGCATAGCCCTGCAATGACCCCTTCCCTCAAGGCCGGACACATCTCTGAAAGACTATACTCCATGGGTCCCCATTCATTACATCTTACCTCCCATGAAACACAATGGAGTTGTAGCGTGATGGGAGGAAACAACGGCCTCCTTCTCCTTCTCGGAATACCCCGTTGCCCAAGGTTACGGGCCTTGTCCAGAAGCAACAGTTGCCCAGGATTTCTTTGCTTTGAGCTCGTGAGACAGCATATCATGTAGGACCGCCGAGAAGGAGACCTGCCTCTCTCTGGTTTGGAAGAGGTTAGCTTTTCTACTCAGCCTTGGAGCACAAAGACCCAGCCAATTCCCAAGGACAGTTTCGAAGGTTACTGGTGCAGGTCTCTCTGCGCTTAGCCCACCGTTCAGCTACAGTCTGTAAAGTGCATTCAGGGAAGAGCAAGAAAGTCTCCAACGCCCCGCGTCTTGTGGGGAAGGAACAGCACATTCTCTCCTCAGTGAAGACGTCCTTTCTTGCAGACTGCCAGGCTGGGACTCCTCTTCCGTCTCAGACCACCGAGTTTGGCATAGCGTTGAAATGACCCCTTCCCTCAACGCCGTAGGCATCTCTTCAAGAACATAAACCCTGTGTGCCCATTCGTTATACCTCACCGCCCTAAGAAACACCGAAGAGCTGTGGCTGGATGGTAGGAAACAGTGGCCGTAGTGTCCTTCGATCAATATCCCGTTCCAAAGGCCCCCCCGTGAAAATCTCTTGCTTTCGAGGGCCTAGGGCATTCCAAGGGCTGCCAAACACAGCTAAAGGAGGCGAAATAAGAGAAGCAGAACTTGCTCCTGAGAAACTCGTACATACACTGAACCCGAAGCGTGCCTCTTCGTGGAGACCGAAGGCCTCCCCAGCTCAGATTCTGGGCCCTGGAACACAGTGCTAACCGCTGCCTTCAAGGAGAGGTAGGCAAGGAATGTTTTCACGTCTCGCCTGCCTCTCAGGGCCTGTTCAGCTTGAGTGGAAAATATCCACAGCCTGCCCGAACGTCCTGCCGAGCAGCGAGTTGTACTGGAGTGTAGCAAACGCTTCCAAGTTGTCTGAGGGGAAAGAGGCCATTGCTGTGGTGTGAACGGCCTTCTCTGCCACTCTTTCGGAGCACAGTGCTCTCTGGGCAGGCAGGCTAGTTCCTAGAGCAGAAGCATTTGAACAGACGTCTGCCCTGGTATACTTCCTACATCCGCACATCGAGTGCATCTTTCCTACGCTCCAGGCACCCACACGGTGCACAGAACTCCTCCTGATGGCGAGACAGAAGACGCAACATTTCTTCTAGGGGGCTCGTGAGGGGCGAGGCCTCTTGAGGAGTTGGACCCTCGAATGCCGCTGAAACCACTGAGGTTGATTGCCACGTTATGTTAGCGACACACTGAGAGCATTTCAGGTTCATGGAACCCCGTGCAGTGCGCCACGAGAGAAGAAAACGCAGATGCTGCCTTGACAGGGTTAGATTGAATTGCCTCTGTCCCCCCTCCGGAAACTAACTTTCCCAGAGCCAGCACAGCTTCACGTCCCGAGCAACGTTTTCTGCTGTGTGCCAGGATACATGAAAGGAAACCTGGGGACGCTGGGAGACTCTGAGCTGTACGCGGCTTGCCAAAGCTTCTAGACCCTTCAGGGGTCAGTGTGGCCCTTCTGGAGAGTGACACAGCATGTTTCCTAATGGAAACCTAGTGTTACATTTCGGGGACTTTCTGCACAACCTTCCTCAGCCGCCTAGCTGGATGTCCTTGCCCAGAAGCGGCAGTTGCCAAGGAGTTCTTTCCCAGGAGCTCGTGAGACAGCATACCATGCAGAACCGCAGAGAAGGAGACCAGCCTTTCTCCGGGTTCTCAGAGGTTCGCTTTTCTGCCTTTGAGCCTCTGAAGTCAGAGATCCAGTCAGCTCCCAATGATACTTTAGAACTGTAGTATTGAAGGTCTCTCTGCCATCAGCCCCCTGCTCAGCTCCCGTCTCCTAGGTGCATTCAGTGAAGTAGCATCCACTCTGCAGCCTCCCGCACCATGTTGTTTAGGAACGGCACATTTCCTCTTCGTAAAGAAATCTTTTCTTGCAGCCTGCCTGGCCCGAGCTCCTATTCCTTTTCCGAAGGCCGAGTTCGGCATAGCCCTGCAATGACCCCTTCCCTCAAGGCCGGACACATCTCTGAAAGACTATACTCCATGGGTCCCCATTCATTACATCTTACCTCCCATGAAACACAAAGGAGTTGTAGCGTGATGGGAGGAAACAACGGCCTCCTTCTCCTTCTCGGAATACCCCGTTGCCCAAGGTTACGGGCCTTGTCCAGAAGCAACAGTTGCCCAGGATTTCTTTGCTTTGAGCTCGTGAGACAGCATATCATGTAGGACCGCCGAGAAGGAGACCTGCCTCTCTCTGGTTTGGAAGAGGTTAGCTTTTCTACTCAGCCTTGGAGCACAAAGACCCAGCCAATTCCCAAGGACAGTTTCGAAGGTTACTGGTGCAGGTCTCTCTGCGCTTAGCCCACCGTTCAGCTACAGTCTGTAAAGTGCATTCAGGGAAGAGCAAGAAAGTCTCCAACGCCCCGCGTCTTGTGGGGAAGGAACAGCACATTCTCTCCTCAGTGAAGACGTCCTTTCTTGCAGACTGCCAGGCTGGGACTCCTCTTCCGTCTCAGACCACCGAGTTTGGCATAGCGTTGAAATGACCCCTTCCCTCAACGCCGTAGGCATCTCTTCAAGAACATAAACCCTGTGTGCCCATTCGTTATACCTCACCGCCCTAAGAAACACCGAAGAGCTGTGGCTGGATGGTAGGAAACAGTGGCCGTAGTGTCCTTCGATCAATATCCCGTTCCAAAGGCCCCCCCCGTGAAAATCTCTTGCTTTCGAGGGCCTAGGGCATTCCAAGGGCTGCCAAACACAGCTAAAGGAGGCGAAATAAGAGAAGCAGAACTTGCTCCTGAGAAACTCGTACATACACTGAACCCAAAGCGTGCCTCTTCGTGGAGACCGAAGGCCTCCCCAGCTCAGATTCTGGGCCCTGGAACACAGTGCTAACCGCTGCCTTCAAGGAGAGGTAGGCAAGGAATGTTTTCACGTCTCGCCTGCCTCTCAGGGCCTGTTCAGCTTGAGTGGAAAATATCCACAGCCTGCCCGAACGTCCTGCCGAGCAGCGAGTTGTACTGGAGTGTAGCAAACGCTTCCAAGTTGTCTGAGGGGAAAGAGGCCATTGCTGTGGTGTGAACGGCCTTCTCTGCCACTCTTTCGGAGCACAGTGCTCTCTGGGCAGGCAGGCTAGTTCCTAGAGCAGAAGCATTTGAACAGACGTCTGCCCTGGTATACTTCCTACATCCGCACATCGAGTGCATCTTTCCTACGCTCCAGGCACCCACACGGTGCACAGAACTCCTCCTGATGGCGAGACAGAAGACGCAACATTTCTTCTAGGGGGCTCGTGAGGGGCGAGGCCTCTTGAGGAGTTGGACCCTCGAATGCCGCTGAAACCACTGAGGTTGATTGCCACGTTATGTTAGCGACACACTGAGAGCATTTCAGGTTCATGGAACCCCGTGCAGTGCGCCACGAGAGAAGAAAACGCAGATGCTGCCTTGACAGGGTTAGATTGAATTGCCTCTGTCCCCCCTCCGGAAACTAACTTTCCCAGAGCCAGCACAGCTTCACGTCCCGAGCAACGTTTTCTGCTGTGTGCCAGGATACATGAAAGGAAACCTGGGGACGCTGGGAGACTCTGAGCTGTACGCGGCTTGCCAAAGCTTCTAGACCCTTCAGGGGTCAGTGTGGCCCTTCTGGAGAGTGACACAGCATGTTTCCTAATGGAAACCTAGTGTTACATTTCGGGGACTTTCTGCACAACCTTCCTCAGCCGCCTAGCTGGATGTCCTTGCCCAGAAGCGGCAGTTGCCAAGGAGTTCTTTCCCAGGAGCTCGTGAGACAGCATACCATGCAGAACCGCAGAGAAGGAGACCAGCCTTTCTCCGGGTTCTCAGAGGTTCGCTTTTCTGCCTTTGAGCCTCTGAACTCAGAGATCCAGTCAGCTCCCAATGATACTTTAGAACTGTAGTATTGAAGGTCTCTCTGCCATCAGCCCCCTGCTCAGCTCCCGTCTCCTAGGTGCATTCAGTGAAGTAGCATCCACTCTGCAGCCTCCCGCACCATGTTGTTTAGGAACGGCACATTTCCTCTTCGTAAAGAAATCTTTTCTTGCAGCCTGCCTGGCCCGAGCTCCTATTCCTTTTCCGAAGGCCGAGTTCGGCATAGCCCTGCAATGACCCCTTCCCTCAAGGCCGGACACATCTCTGAAAGACTATACTCCATGGGTCCCCATTCATTACATCTTACCTCCCATGAAACACAAAGGAGTTGTAGCGTGATGGGAGGAAACAACGGCCTCCTTCTCCTTCTCGGAATACCCCGTTGCCCAAGGTTACGGGCCTTGTCCAGAAGCAACAGTTGCCCAGGATTTCTTTGCTTTGAGCTCGTGAGACAGCATATCATGTAGGACCGCCGAGAAGGAGACCTGCCTCTCTCTGGTTTGGAAGAGGTTAGCTTTTCTACTCAGCCTTGGAGCACAAAGACCCAGCCAATTCCCAAGGACAGTTTCGAAGGTTACTGGTGCAGGTCTCTCTGCGCTTAGCCCACCGTTCAGCTACAGTCTGTAAAGTGCATTCAGGGAAGAGCAAGAAAGTCTCCAACGCCCCGCGTCTTGTGGGGAAGGAACAGCACATTCTCTCCTCAGTGAAGACGTCCTTTCTTGCAGACTGCCAGGCTGGGACTCCTCTTCCGTCTCAGACCACCGAGTTTGGCATAGCGTTGAAATGACCCCTTCCCTCAACGCCGTAGGCATCTCTTCAAGAACATAAACCCTGTGTGCCCATTCGTTATACCTCACCGCCCTAAGAAACACCGAAGAGCTGTGGCTGGATGGTAGGAAACAGTGGCCGTAGTGTCCTTCGATCAATATCCCGTTCCAAAGGCCCCCCCGTGAAAATCTCTTGCTTTCGAGGGCCTAGGGCATTCCAAGGGCTGCCAAACACAGCTCAAGGAGGCGAAATAAGAGAAGCAGAACTTGCTCCTGAGAAACTCGTACATACACTGAACCCAAAGCGTGCCTCTTCGTGGAGACCGAAGGCCTCCCCAGCTCAGATTCTGGGCCCTGGAACACAGTGCTAACCGCTGCCTTCAAGGAGAGGTAGGCAAGGAATGTTTTCACGTCTCGCCTGCCTCTCAGGGCCTGTTCAGCTTGAGTGGAAAATATCCACAGCCTGCCCGAACGTCCTGCCGAGCAGCGAGTTGTACTGGAGTGTAGCAAACGCTTCCAAGTTGTCTGAGGGGAAAGAGGCCATTGCTGTGGTGTGAACGGCCTTCTCTGCCACTCTTTCGGAGCACAGTGCTCTCTGGGCAGGCAGGCTAGTTCCTAGAGCAGAAGCATTTGAACAGACGTCTGCCCTGGTATACTTCCTACATCCGCACATCGAGTGCATCTTTCCTACGCTCCAGGCACCCACACGGTGCACAGAACTCCTCCTGATGGCGAGACAGAAGACGCAACATTTCTTCTAGGGGGCTCGTGAGGGGCGAGGCCTCTTGAGGAGTTGGACCCTCGAATGCCGCTGAAACCACTGAGGTTGATTGCCACGTTATGTTAGCGACACACTGAGAGCATTTCAGGTTCATGGAACCCCGTGCAGTGCGCCACGAGAGAAGAAAACGCAGATGCTGCCTTGACAGGGTTAGATTGAATTGCCTCTGTCCCCCCTCCGGAAACTAACTTTCCCAGAGCCAGCACAGCTTCACGTCCCGAGCAACGTTTTCTGCTGTGTGCCAGGATACATGAAAGGAAACCTGGGGACGCTGGGAGACTCTGAGCTGTACGCGGCTTGCCAAAGCTTCTAGACCCTTCAGGGGTCAGTGTGGCCCTTCTGGAGAGTGACACAGCATGTTTCCTAATGGAAACCTAGTGTTACATTTCGGGGACTTTCTGCACAACCTTCCTCAGCCGCCTAGCTGGATGTCCTTGCCCAGAAGCGGCAGTTGCCAAGGAGTTCTTTCCCAGGAGCTCGTGAGACAGCATACCATGCAGAACCGCAGAGAAGGAGACCAGCCTTTCTCCGGGTTCTCAGAGGTTCGCTTTTCTGCCTTTGAGCCTCTGAACTCAGAGATCCAGTCAGCTCCCAATGATACTTTAGAACTGTAGTATTGAAGGTCTCTCTGCCATCAGCCCCCTGCTCAGCTCCCGTCTCCTAGGTGCATTCAGTGAAGTAGCATCCACTCTGCAGCCTCCCGCACCATGTTGTTTAGGAACGGCACATTTCCTCTTCGTAAAGAAATCTTTTCTTGCAGCCTGCCTGGCCCGAGCTCCTATTCCTTTTCCGAAGGCCGAGTTCGGCATAGCCCTGCAATGACCCCTTCCCTCAAGGCCGGACACATCTCTGAAAGACTATACTCCATGGGTCCCCATTCATTACATCTTACCTCCCATGAAACACAAAGGAGTTGTAGCGTGATGGGAGGAAACAACGGCCTCCTTCTCCTTCTCGGAATACCCCGTTGCCCAAGGTTACGGGCCTTGTCCAGAAGCAACAGTTGCCCAGGATTTCTTTGCTTTGAGCTCGTGAGACAGCATATCATGTAGGACCGCCGAGAAGGAGACCTGCCTCTCTCTGGTTTGGAAGAGGTTAGCTTTTCTACTCAGCCTTGGAGCACAAAGACCCAGCCAATTCCCAAGGACAGTTTCGAAGGTTACTGGTGCAGGTCTCTCTGCGCTTAGCCCACCGTTCAGCTACAGTCTGTAAAGTGCATTCAGGGAAGAGCAAGAAAGTCTCCAACGCCCCGCGTCTTGTGGGGAAGGAACAGCACATTCTCTCCTCAGTGAAGACGTCCTTTCTTGCAGACTGCCAGGCTGGGACTCCTCTTCCGTCTCAGACCACCGAGTTTGGCATAGCGTTGAAATGACCCCTTCCCTCAACGCCGTACGCATCTCTTCAAGAACATAAACCCTGTGTGCCCATTCGTTATACCTCACCGCCCTAAGAAACACCGAAGAGCTGTGGCTGGATGGTAGGAAACAGTGGCCGTAGTGTCCTTCGATCAATATCCCGTTCCAAAGGCCCCCCCGTGAAAATCTCTTGCTTTCGAGGGCCTAGGGCATTCCAAGGGCTGCCAAACACAGCTCAAGGAGGCGAAATAAGAGAAGCAGAACTTGCTCCTGAGAAACTCGTACATACACTGAACCCAAAGCGTGCCTCTTCGTGGAGACCGAAGGCCTCCCCAGCTCAGATTCTGGGCCCTGGAACACAGTGCTAACCGCTGCCTTCAAGGAGAGGTAGGCAAGGAATGTTTTCACGTCTCGCCTGCCTCTCAGGGCCTGTTCAGCTTGAGTGGAAAATATCCACAGCCTGCCCGAACGTCCTGCCGAGCAGCGAGTTGTACTGGAGTGTAGCAAACGCTTCCAAGTTGTCTGAGGGGAAAGAGGCCATTGCTGTGGTGTGAACGGCCTTCTCTGCCACTCTTTCGGAGCACAGTGCTCTCTGGGCAGGCAGGCTAGTTCCTAGAGCAGAAGCATTTGAACAGACGTCTGCCCTGGTATACTTCCTACATCCGCACATCGAGTGCATCTTTCCTACGCTCCAGGCACCCACACGGTGCACAGAACTCCTCCTGATGGCGAGACAGAAGACGCAACATTTCTTCTAGGGGGCTCGTGAGGGGCGAGGCCTCTTGAGGAGTTGGACCCTCGAATGCCGCTGAAACCACTGAGGTTGATTGCCACGTTATGTTAGCGACACACTGAGAGCATTTCAGGTTCATGGAACCCCGTGCAGTGCGCCACGAGAGAAGAAAACGCAGATGCTGCCTTGACAGGGTTAGATTGAATTGCTTCTGTCCCCCCTCCGGAAACTAACTTTCCCAGAGCCAGCACAGCTTCACGTCCCGAGCAACGTTTTCTGCTGTGTGCCAGGATACATGAAAGGAAACCTGGGGACGCTGGGAGACTCTGAGCTGTACGCGGCTTGCCAAAGCTTCTAGACCCTTCAGGGGTCAGTGTGGCCCTTCTGGAGAGTGACACAGCATGTTTCCTAATGGAAACCTAGTGTTACATTTCGGGGACTTTCTGCACAACCTTCCTCAGCCGCCTAGCTGGATGTCCTTGCCCAGAAGCGGCAGTTGCCAAGGAGTTCTTTCCCAGGAGCTCGTGAGACAGCATACCATGCAGAACCGCAGAGAAGGAGACCAGCCTTTCTCCGGGTTCTCAGAGGTTCGCTTTTCTGCCTTTGAGCCTCTGAAGTCAGAGATCCAGTCAGCTCCCAATGATACTTTAGAACTGTAGTATTGAAGGTCTCTCTGCCATCAGCCCCCTGCTCAGCTCCCGTCTCCTAGGTGCATTCAGTGAAGTAGCATCCACTCTGCAGCCTCCCGCACCATGTTGTTTAGGAACGGCACATTTCCTCTTCGTAAAGAAATCTTTTCTTGCAGCCTGCCTGGCCCGAGCTCCTATTCCTTTTCCGAAGGCCGAGTTCGGCATAGCCCTGCAATGACCCCTTCCCTCAAGGCCGGACACATCTCTGAAAGACTATACTCCATGGGTCCCCATTCATTACATCTTACCTCCCATGAAACACAAAGGAGTTGTAGCGTGATGGGAGGAAACAACGGCCTCCTTCTCCTTCTCGGAATACCCCGTTGCCCAAGGTTACGGGCCTTGTCCAGAAGCAACAGTTGCCCAGGATTTCTTTGCTTTGAGCTCGTGAGACAGCATATCATGTAGGACCGCCGAGAAGGAGACCTGCCTCTCTCTGGTTTGGAAGAGGTTAGCTTTTCTACTCAGCCTTGGAGCACAAAGAGGTTAGCTTTTCTACTCAGCCTTGGAGCACAAAGACCCAGCCAATTCCCAAGGACAGTTTCGAAGGTTACTGGTGCAGGTCTCTCTGCGCTTAGCCCACCGTTCAGCTACAGTCTGTAAAGTGCATTCAGGGAAGAGCAAGAAAGTCTCCAACGCCCCGCGTCTTGTGGGGAAGGAACAGCACATTCTCTCCTCAGTGAAGACGTCCTTTCTTGCAGACTGCCAGGCTGGGACTCCTCTTCCGTCTCAGACCACCGAGTTTGGCATAGCGTTGAAATGACCCCTTCCCTCAACGCCGTAGGCATCTCTTCAAGAACATAAACCCTGTGTGCCCATTCGTTATACCTCACCGCCCTAAGAAACAACGAAGAGCTGTGGCTGGATGGTAGGAAACAGTGGCCGTAGTGTCCTTCGATCAATATCCCGTTCCAAAGGCCCCCCCGTGAAAATCTCTTGCTTTCGAGGGCCTAGGGCATTCCAAGGGCTGCCAAACACAGCTAAAGGAGGCGAAATAAGAGAAGCAGAACTTGCTCCTGAGAAACTCGTACATACACTGAACCCAAAGCGTGCCTCTTCGTGGAGACCGAAGGCCTCCCCAGCTCAGATTCTGGGCCCTGGAACACAGTGCTAACCGCTGCCTTCAAGGAGAGGTAGGCAAGGAATGTTTTCACGTCTCGCCTGCCTCTCAGGGCCTGTTCAGCTTGAGTGGAAAATATCCACAGCCTGCCCGAACGTCCTGCCGAGCAGCGAGTTGTACTGGAGTGTAGCAAACGCTTCCAAGTTGTCTGAGGGGAAAGAGGCCATTGCTGTGGTGTGAACGGCCTTCTCTGCCACTCTTTCGGAGCACAGTGCTCTCTGGGCAGGCAGGCTAGTTCCTAGAGCAGAAGCATTTGAACAGACGTCTGCCCTGGTATACTTCCTACATCCGCACATCGAGTGCATCTTTCCTACGCTCCAGGCACCCACACGGTGCACAGAACTCCTCCTGATGGCGAGACAGAAGACGCAACATTTCTTCTAGGGGGCTCGTGAGGGGCGAGGCCTCTTGAGGAGTTGGACCCTCGAATGCCGCTGAAACCACTGAGGTTGATTGCCACGTTATGTTAGCGACACACTGAGAGCATTTCAGGTTCATGGAACCCCGTGCAGTGCGCCACGAGAGAAGAAAACGCAGATGCTGCCTTGACAGGGTTAGATTGAATTGCCTCTGTCCCCCCTCCGGAAACTAACTTTCCCAGAGCCAGCACAGCTTCACGTCCCGAGCAACGTTTTCTGCTGTGTGCCAGGATACATGAAAGGAAACCTGGGGACGCTGGGAGACTCTGAGCTGTACGCGGCTTGCCAAAGCTTCTAGACCCTTCAGGGGTCAGTGTGGCCCTTCTGGAGAGTGACACAGCATGTTTCCTAATGGAAACCTAGTGTTACATTTCGGGGACTTTCTGCACAACCTTCCTCAGCCGCCTAGCTGGATGTCCTTGCCCAGAAGCGGCAGTTGCCAAGGAGTTCTTTCCCAGGAGCTCGTGAGACAGCATACCATGCAGAACCGCAGAGAAGGAGACCAGCCTTTCTCCGGGTTCTCAGAGGTTCGCTTTTCTGCCTTTGAGCCTCTGAACTCAGAGATCCAGTCAGCTCCCAATGATACTTTAGAACTGTAGTATTGAAGGTCTCTCTGCCATCAGCCCCCTGCTCAGCTCCCGTCTCCTAGGTGCATTCAGTGAAGTAGCATCCACTCTGCAGCCTCCCGCACCATGTTGTTTAGGAACGGCACATTTCCTCTTCGTAAAGAAATCTTTTCTTGCAGCCTGCCTGGCCCGAGCTCCTATTCCTTTTCCGAAGGCCGAGTTCGGCATAGCCCTGCAATGACCCCTTCCCTCAAGGCCGGACACATCTCTGAAAGACTATACTCCCTGGGTCCCCATTCATTACATCTTACCTCCCATGAAACACAAAGGAGTTGTAGCGTGATGGGAGGAAACAACGGCCTCCTTCTCCTTCTCGGAATACCCCGTTGCCCAAGGTTACGGGCCTTGTCCAGAAGCAACAGTTGCCCAGGATTTCTTTGCTTTGAGCTCGTGAGACAGCATATCATGTAGGACCGCCGAGAAGGAGACCTGCCTCTCTCTGGTTTGGAAGAGGTTAGCTTTTCTACTCAGCCTTGGAGCACAAAGACCCAGCCAATTCCCAAGGACAGTTTCGAAGGTTACTGGTGCAGGTCTCTCTGCGCTTAGCCCACCGTTCAGCTACAGTCTGTAAAGTGCATTCAGGGAAGAGCAAGAAAGTCTCCAACGCCCCGCGTCTTGTGGGGAAGGAACAGCACATTCTCTCCTCAGTGAAGACGTCCTTTCTTGCAGACTGCCAGGCTGGGACTCCTCTTCCGTCTCAGACCACCGAGTTTGGCATAGCGTTGAAATGACCCCTTCCCTCAACGCCGTACGCATCTCTTCAAGAACATAAACCCTGTGTGCCCATTCGTTATACCTCACCGCCCTAAGAAACACCGAAGAGCTGTGGCTGGATGGTAGGAAACAGTGGCCGTAGTGTCCTTCGATCAATATCCCGTTCCAAAGGCCCCCCCGTGAAAATCTCTTGCTTTCGAGGGCCTAGGGCATTCCAAGGGCTGCCAAACACAGCTCAAGGAGGCGAAATAAGAGAAGCAGAACTTGCTCCTGAGAAACTCGTACATACACTGAACCCAAAGCGTGCCTCTTCGTGGAGACCGAAGGCCTCCCCAGCTCAGATTCTGGGCCCTGGAACACAGTGCTAACCGCTGCCTTCAAGGAGAGGTAGGCAAGGAATGTTTTCACGTCTCGCCTGCCTCTCAGGGCCTGTTCAGCTTGAGTGGAAAATATCCACAGCCTGCCCGAACGTCCTGCCGAGCAGCGAGTTGTACTGGAGTGTAGCAAACGCTTCCAAGTTGTCTGAGGGGAAAGAGGCCATTGCTGTGGTGTGAACGGCCTTCTCTGCCACTCTTTCGGAGCACAGTGCTCTCTGGGCAGGCAGGCTAGTTCCTAGAGCAGAAGCATTTGAACAGACGTCTGCCCTGGTATACTTCCTACATCCGCACATCGAGTGCATCTTTCCTACGCTCCAGGCACCCACACGGTGCACAGAACTCCTCCTGATGGCGAGACAGAAGACGCAACATTTCTTCTAGGGGGCTCGTGAGGGGCGAGGCCTCTTGAGGAGTTGGACCCTCGAATGCCTCTGAAACCACTGAGGTTGATTGCCACGTTATGTTAGCGACACACTGAGAGCATTTCAGGTTCATGGAACCCCGTGCAGTGCGCCACGAGAGAAGAAAACGCAGATGCTGCCTTGACAGGGTTAGATTGAATTGCCTCTGTCCCCCCTCCGGAAACTAACTTTCCCAGAGCCAGCACAGCTTCACGTCCCGAGCAGCGTTTTCTGCTGTGTGCCAGGATACATGAAAGGAAACCTGGGGACGCTGGGAGGCTCTGAGCTGTACGCGGCTTGCCAAAGCTTCTAGACCCTTCAGGGGTCAGTGTGGCCCTTCTGGAGAGTGACACAGCATGTTTCCTAATGGAAACCTAGTGTTACATTTCGGGGACTTTCTGCACAACCTTCCTCAGCCGCCTAGCTGGATGTCCTTGCCCAGAAGCGGCAGTTGCCAAGGAGTTCTTTCCCAGGAGCTCGTGAGACAGCATACCATGCAGAACCGCAGAGAAGGAGACCAGCCTTTCTCCGGGTTCTCAGAGGTTCGCTTTTCTGCCTTTGAGCCTCTGAACTCAGAGATCCAGTCAGCTCCCAATGATACTTTAGAACTGTAGTATTGAAGGTCTCTCTGCCATCAGCCCCCTGCTCAGCTCCCGTCTCCTAGGTGCATTCAGTGAAGTAGCATCCACTCTGCAGCCTCCCGCACCATGTTGTTTAGGAACGGCACATTTCCTCTTCGTAAAGAAATCTTTTCTTGCAGCCTGCCTGGCCCGAGCTCCTATTCCTTTTCCGAAGGCCGAGTTCGGCATAGCCCTGCAATGACCCCTTCCCTCAAGGCCGGACACATCTCTGAAAGACTATACTCCATGGGTCCCCATTCATTACATCTTACCTCCCATGAAACACAAAGGAGTTGTAGCGTGATGGGAGGAAACAACGGCCTCCTTCTCCTTCTCGGAATACCCCGTTGCCCAAGGTTACGGGCCTTGTCCAGAAGCAACAGTTGCCCAGGATTTCTTTGCTTTGAGCTCGTGAGACAGCATATCATGTAGGACCGCCGAGAAGGAGACCTGCCTCTCTCTGGTTTGGAAGAGGTTAGCTTTTCTACTCAGCCTTGGAGCACAAAGACCCAGCCAATTCCCAAGGACAGTTTCGAAGGTTACTGGTGCAGGTCTCTCTGCGCTTAGCCCACCGTTCAGCTACAGTCTGTAAAGTGCATTCAGGGAAGAGCAAGAAAGTCTCCAACGCCCCGCGTCTTGTGGGGAAGGAACAGCACATTCTCTCCTCAGTGAAGACGTCCTTTCTTGCAGACTGCCAGGCTGGGACTCCTCTTCCGTCTCAGACCACCGAGTTTGGCATAGCGTTGAAATGACCCCTTCCCTCAATGCCGTAGGCATCTCTTCAAGAACATAAACCCTGTGTGCCCATTCGTTATACCTCACCGCCCTAAGAAACACCGAAGAGCTGTGGCTGGATGGTAGGAAACAGTGGCCGTAGTGTCCTTCGATCAATATCCCGTTCCAAAGGCCCCCCCGTGAAAATCTCTTGCTTTCGAGGGCCTAGGGCATTCCAAGGGCTGCCAAACACAGCTCAAGGAGGCGAAATAAGAGAAGCAGAACTTGCTCCTGAGAAACTCGTACATACACTGAACCCAAAGCGTGCCTCTTCGTGGAGACCGAAGGCCTCCCCAGCTCAGATTCTGGGCCCTGGAACACAGTGCTAACCGCTGCCTTCAAGGAGAGGTAGGCAAGGAATGTTTTCACGTCTCGCCTGCCTCTCAGGGCCTGTTCAGCTTGAGTGGAAAATATCCACAGCCTGCCCGAACGTCCTGCCGAGCAGCGAGTTGTACTGGAGTGTAGCAAACGCTTCCAAGTTGTCTGAGGGGAAAGAGGCCATTGCTGTGGTGTGAACGGCCTTCTCTGCCACTCTTTCGGAGCACAGTGCTCTCTGGGCAGGCAGGCTAGTTCCTAGAGCAGAAGCATTTGAACAGACGTCTGCCCTGGTATACTTCCTACATCCGCACATCGAGTGCATCTTTCCTACGCTCCAGGCACCCACACGGTGCACAGAACTCCTCCTGATGGCGAGACAGAAGACGCAACATTTCTTCTAGGGGGCTCGTGAGGGGCGAGGCCTCTTGAGGAGTTGGACCCTCGAATGCCGCTGAAACCACTGAGGTTGATTGCCACGTTATGTTAGCGACACACTGAGAGCATTTCAGGTTCATGGAACCCCGTGCAGTGCGCCACGAGAGAAGAAAACGCAGATGCTGCCTTGACAGGGTTAGATTGAATTGCCTCTGTCCCCCCTCCGGAAACTAACTTTCCCAGAGCCAGCACAGCTTCACGTCCCGAGCAACGTTTTCTGCTGTGTGCCAGGATACATGAAAGGAAACCTGGGGACGCTGGGAGACTCTGAGCTGTACGCGGCTTGCCAAAGCTTCTAGACCCTTCAGGGGTCAGTGTGGCCCTTCTGGAGAGTGACACAGCATGTTTCCTAATGGAAACCTAGTGTTACATTTCGGGGACTTTCTGCACAACCTTCCTCAGCCGCCTAGCTGGATGTCCTTGCCCAGAAGCGGCAGTTGCCAAGGAGTTCTTTCCCAGGAGCTCGTGAGACAGCATACCATGCAGAACCGCAGAGAAGGAGACCAGCCTTTCTCCGGGTTCTCAGAGGTTCGCTTTTCTGCCTTTGAGCCTCTGAAGTCAGAGATCCAGTCAGCTCCCAATGATACTTTAGAACTGTAGTATTGAAGGTCTCTCTGCCATCAGCCCCCTGCTCAGCTCCCGTCTCCTAGGTGCATTCAGTGAAGTAGCATCCACTCTGCAGCCTCCCGCACCATGTTGTTTAGGAACGGCACATTTCCTCTTCGTAAAGAAATCTTTTCTTGCAGCCTGCCTGGCCCGAGCTCCTATTCCTTTTCCGAAGGCCGAGTTCGGCATAGCCCTGCAATGACCCCTTCCCTCAAGGCCGGACACATCTCTGAAAGACTATACTCCATGGGTCCCCATTCATTACATCTTACCTCCCATGAAACACAAAGGAGTTGTAGCGTGATGGGAGGAAACAACGGCCTCCTTCTCCTTCTCGGAATACCCCGTTGCCCAAGGTTACGGGCCTTGTCCAGAAGCAACAGTTGCCCAGGATTTCTTTGCTTTGAGCTCGTGAGACAGCATATCATGTAGGACCGCCGAGAAGGAGACCTGCCTCTCTCTGGTTTGGAAGAGGTTAGCTTTTCTACTCAGCCTTGGAGCACAAAGACCCAGCCAATTCCCAAGGACAGTTTCGAAGGTTACTGGTGCAGGTCTCTCTGCGCTTAGCCCACCGTTCAGCTACAGTCTGTAAAGTGCATTCAGGGAAGAGCAAGAAAGTCTCCAACGCCCCGCGTCTTGTGGGGAAGGAACAGCACATTCTCTCCTCAGTGAAGACGTCCTTTCTTGCAGACTGCCAGGCTGGGACTCCTCTTCCGTCTCAGACCACCGAGTTTGGCATAGCGTTGAAATGACCCCTTCCCTCAACGCCGTACGCATCTCTTCAAGAACATAAACCCTGTGTGCCCATTCGTTATACCTCACCGCCCTAAGAAACACCGAAGAGCTGTGGCTGGATGGTAGGAAACAGTGGCCGTAGTGTCCTTCGATCAATATCCCGTTCCAAAGGCCCCCCCGTGAAAATCTCTTGCTTTCGAGGGCCTAGGGCATTCCAAGGGCTGCCAAACACAGCTCAAGGAGGCGAAATAAGAGAAGCAGAACGTGCTCCTGAGAAACTCGTACATACACTGAACCCAAAGCGTGCCTCTTCGTGGAGACCGAAGGCCTCCCCAGCTCAGATTCTGGGCCCTGGAACACAGTGCTAACCGCTGCCTTCAAGGAGAGGTAGGCAAGGAATGTTTTCACGTCTCGCCTGCCTCTCAGGGCCTGTTCAGCTTGAGTGGAAAATATCCACAGCCTGCCCGAACGTCCTGCCGAGCAGCGAGTTGTACTGGAGTGTAGCAAACGCTTCCAAGTTGTCTGAGGGGAAAGAGGCCATTGCTGTGGTGTGAACGGCCTTCTCTGCCACTCTTTCGGAGCACAGTGCTCTCTGGGCAGGCAGGCTAGTTCCTAGAGCAGAAGCATTTGAACAGACGTCTGCCCTGGTATACTTCCTACATCCGCACATCGAGTGCATCTTTCCTACGCTCCAGGCACCCACACGGTGCACAGAACTCCTCCTGATGGCGAGACAGAAGACGCAACATTTCTTCTAGGGGGCTCGTGAGGGGCGAGGCCTCTTGAGGAGTTGGACCCTCGAATGCCGCTGAAACCACTGAGGTTGATTGCCACGTTATGTTAGCGACACACTGAGAGCATTTCAGGTTCATGGAACCCCGTGCAGTGCGCCACGAGAGAAGAAAACGCAGATGCTGCCTTGACAGGGTTAGATTGAATTGCCTCTGTCCCCCCTCCGGAAACTAACTTTCCCAGAGCCAGCACAGCTTCACGTCCCGAGCAGCGTTTTCTGCTGTGTGCCAGGATACATGAAAGGAAACCTGGGGACGCTGGGAGGCTCTGAGCTGTACGCGGCTTGCCAAAGCTTCTAGACCCTTCAGGGGTCAGTGTGGCCCTTCTGGAGAGTGACACAGCATGTTTCCTAATGGAAACCTAGTGTTACATTTCGGGGACTTTCTGCACAACCTTCCTCAGCCGCCTAGCTGGATGTCCTTGCCCAGAAGCGGCAGTTGCCAAGGAGTTCTTTCCCAGGAGCTCGTGAGACAGCATACCATGCAGAACCGCAGAGAAGGAGACCAGCCTTTCTCCGGGTTCTCAGAGGTTCGCTTTTCTGCCTTTGAGCCTCTGAAGTCAGAGATCCAGTCAGCTCCCAATGATACTTTAGAACTGTAGTATTGAAGGTCTCTCTGCCATCAGCCCCCTGCTCAGCTCCCGTCTCCTAGGTGCATTCAGTGAAGTAGCATCCACTCTGCAGCCTCCCGCACCATGTTGTTTAGGAACGGCACATTTCCTCTTCGTAAAGAAATCTTTTCTTGCAGCCTGCCTGGCCCGAGCTCCTATTCCTTTTCCGAAGGCCGAGTTCGGCATAGCCCTGCAATGACCCCTTCCCTCAAGGCCGGACACATCTCTGAAAGACTATACTCCATGGGTCCCCATTCATTACATCTTACCTCCCATGAAACACAAAGGAGTTGTAGCGTGATGGGAGGAAACAACGGCCTCCTTCTCCTTCTCGGAATACCCCGTTGCCCAAGGTTACGGGCCTTGTCCAGAAGCAACAGTTGCCCAGGATTTCTTTGCTTTGAGCTCGTGAGACAGCATATCATGTAGGACCGCCGAGAAGGAGACCTGCCTCTCTCTGGTTTGGAAGAGGTTAGCTTTTCTACTCAGCCTTGGAGCACAAAGACCCAGCCAATTCCCAAGGACAGTTTCGAAGGTTACTGGTGCAGGTCTCTCTGCGCTTAGCCCACCGTTCAGCTACAGTCTGTAAAGTGCATTCAGGGAAGAGCAAGAAAGTCTCCAACGCCCCGCGTCTTGTGGGGAAGGAACAGCACATTCTCTCCTCAGTGAAGACGTCCTTTCTTGCAGACTGCCAGGCTGGGACTCCTCTTCCGTCTCAGACCACCGAGTTTGGCATAGCGTTGAAATGACCCCTTCCCTCAACGCCGTAGGCATCTCTTCAAGAACATAAACCCTGTGTGCCCATTCGTTATACCTCACCGCCCTAAGAAACACCGAAGAGCTGTGGCTGGATGGTAGGAAACAGTGGCCGTAGTGTCCTTCGATCAATATCCCGTTCCAAAGGCCCCCCCGTGAAAATCTCTTGCTTTCGAGGGCCTAGGGCATTCCAAGGGCTGCCAAACACAGCTCAAGGAGGCGAAATAAGAGAAGCAGAACTTGCTCCTGAGAAACTCGTACATACACTGAACCCAAAGCGTGCCTCTTCGTGGAGACCGAAGGCCTCCCCAGCTCAGATTCTGGGCCCTGGAACACAGTGCTAACCGCTGCCTTCAAGGAGAGGTAGGCAAGGAATGTTTTCACGTCTCGCCTGCCTCTCAGGGCCTGTTCAGCTTGAGTGGAAAATATCCACAGCCTGCCCGAACGTCCTGCCGAGCAGCGAGTTGTACTGGAGTGTAACAAACGCTTCCAAGTTGTCTGAGGGGAAAGAGGCCATTGCTGTGGTGTGAACGGCCTTCTCTGCCACTCTTTCGGAGCACAGTGCTCTCTGGGCAGGCAGGCTAGTTCCTAGAGCAGAAGCATTTGAACAGACGTCTGCCCTGGTATACTTCCTACATCCGCACATCGAGTGCATCTTTCCTACGCTCCAGGCACCCACACGGTGCACAGAACTCCTCCTGATGGCGAGACAGAAGACGCAACATTTCTTCTAGGGGGCTCGTGAGGGGCGAGGCCTCTTGAGGAGTTGGACCCTCGAATGCCGCTGAAACCACTGAGGTTGATTGCCACGTTATGTTAGCGACACACTGAGAGCATTTCAGGTTCATGGAACCCCGTGCAGTGCGCCACGAGAGAAGAAAACGCAGATGCTGCCTTGACAGGGTTAGATTGAATTGCCTCTGTCCCCCCTCCGGAAACTAACTTTCCCAGAGCCAGCACAGCTTCACGTCCCGAGCAACGTTTTCTGCTGTGTGCCAGGATACATGAAAGGAAACCTGGGGACGCTGGGAGACTCTGAGCTGTACGCGGCTTGCCAAAGCTTCTAGACCCTTCAGGGGTCAGTGTGGCCCTTCTGGAGAGTGACACAGCATGTTTCCTAATGGAAACCTAGTGTTACATTTCGGGGACTTTCTGCACAACCTTCCTCAGCCGCCTAGCTGGATGTCCTTGCCCAGAAGCGGCAGTTGCCAAGGAGTTCTTTCCCAGGAGCTCGTGAGACAGCATACCATGCAGAACCGCAGAGAAGGAGACCAGCCTTTCTCCGGGTTCTCAGAGGTTCGCTTTTCTGCCTTTGAGCCTCTGAAGTCAGAGATCCAGTCAGCTCCCAATGATACTTTAGAACTGTAGTATTGAAGGTCTCTCTGCCATCAGCCCCCTGCTCAGCTCCCGTCTCCTAGGTGCATTCAGTGAAGTAGCATCCACTCTGCAGCCTCCCGCACCATGTTGTTTAGGAACGGCACATTTCCTCTTCGTAAAGAAATCTTTTCTTGCAGCCTGCCTGGCCCGAGCTCCTATTCCTTTTCCGAAGGCCGAGTTCGGCATAGCCCTGCAATGACCCCTTCCCTCAAGGCCGGACACATCTCTGAAAGACTATACTCCATGGGTCCCCATTCATTACATCTTACCTCCCATGAAACACAAAGGAGTTGTAGCGTGATGGGAGGAAACAACGGCCTCCTTCTCCTTCTCGGAATACCCCGTTGCCCAAGGTTACGGGCCTTGTCCAGAAGCAACAGTTGCCCAGGATTTCTTTGCTTTGAGCTCGTGAGACAGCATATCATGTAGGACCGCCGAGAAGGAGACCTGCCTCTCTCTGGTTTGGAAGAGGTTAGCTTTTCTACTCAGCCTTGGAGCACAAAGACCCAGCCAATTCCCAAGGACAGTTTCGAAGGTTACTGGTGCAGGTCTCTCTGCGCTTAGCCCACCGTTCAGCTACAGTCTGTAAAGTGCATTCAGGGAAGAGCAAGAAAGTCTCCAACGCCCCGCGTCTTGTGGGGAAGGAACAGCACATTCTCTCCTCAGTGAAGACGTCCTTTCTTGCAGACTGCCAGGCTGGGACTCCTCTTCCGTCTCAGACCACCGAGTTTGGCATAGCGTTGAAATGACCCCTTCCCTCAACGCCGTAGGCATCTCTTCAAGAACATAAACCCTGTGTGCCCATTCGTTATACCTCACCGCCCTAAGAAACACCGAAGAGCTGTGGCTGGATGGTAGGAAACAGTGGCCGTAGTGTCCTTCGATCAATATCCCGTTCCAAAGGCCCCCCCGTGAAAATCTCTTGCTTTCGAGGGCCTAGGGCATTCCAAGGGCTGCCAAACACAGCTCAAGGAGGCGAAATAAGAGAAGCAGAACTTGCTCCTGAGAAACTCGTACATACACTGAACCCAAAGCGTGCCTCTTCGTGGAGACCGAAGGCCTCCCCAGCTCAGATTCTGGGCCCTGGAACACAGTGCTAACCGCTGCCTTCAAGGAGAGGTAGGCAAGGAATGTTTTCACGTCTCGCCTGCCTCTCAGGGCCTGTTCAGCTTGAGTGGAAAATATCCACAGCCTGCCCGAACGTCCTGCCGAGCAGCGAGTTGTACTGGAGTGTAGCAAACGCTTCCAAGTTGTCTGAGGGGAAAGAGGCCATTGCTGTGGTGTGAACGGCCTTCTCTGCCACTCTTTCGGAGCACAGTGCTCTCTGGGCAGGCAGGCTAGTTCCTAGAGCAGAAGCATTTGAACAGACGTCTGCCCTGGTATACTTCCTACATCCGCACATCGAGTGCATCTTTCCTACGCTCCAGGCACCCACACGGTGCACAGAACTCCTCCTGATGGCGAGACAGAAGACGCAACATTTCTTCTAGGGGGCTCGTGAGGGGCGAGGCCTCTTGAGGAGTTGGACCCTCGAATGCCGCTGAAACCACTGAGGTTGATTGCCACGTTATGTTAGCGACACACTGAGAGCATTTCAGGTTCATGGAACCCCGTGCAGTGCGCCACGAGAGAAGAAAACGCAGATGCTGCCTTGACAGGGTTAGATTGAATTGCCTCTGTCCCCCCTCCGGAAACTAACTTTCCCAGAGCCAGCACAGCTTCACGTCCCGAGCAGCGTTTTCTGCTGTGTGCCAGGATACATGAAAGGAAACCTGGGGACGCTGGGAGGCTCTGAGCTGTACGCGGCTTGCCAAAGCTTCTAGACCCTTCAGGGGTCAGTGTGGCCCTTCTGGAGAGTGACACAGCATGTTTCCTAATGGAAACCTAGTGTTACATTTCGGGGACTTTCTGCACAACCTTCCTCAGCCGCCTAGCTGGATGTCCTTGCCCAGAAGCGGCAGTTGCCAAGGAGTTCTTTCCCAGGAGCTCGTGAGACAGCATACCATGCAGAACCGCAGAGAAGGAGACCAGCCTTTCTCCGGGTTCTCAGAGGTTCGCTTTTCTGCCTTTGAGCCTCTGAACTCAGAGATCCAGTCAGCTCCCAATGATACTTTAGAACTGTAGTATTGAAGGTCTCTCTGCCATCAGCCCCCTGCTCAGCTCCCGTCTCCTAGGTGCATTCAGTGAAGTAGCATCCACTCTGCAGCCTCCCGCACCATGTTGTTTAGGAACGGCACATTTCCTCTTCGTAAAGAAATCTTTTCTTGCAGCCTGCCTGGCCCGAGCTCCTATTCCTTTTCCGAAGGCCGAGTTCGGCATAGCCCTGCAATGACCCCTTCCCTCAAGGCCGGACACATCTCTGAAAGACTATACTCCATGGGTCCCCATTCATTACATCTTACCTCCCATGAAACACAAAGGAGTTGTAGCGTGATGGGAGGAAACAACGGCCTCCTTCTCCTTCTCGGAATACCCCGTTGCCCAAGGTTACGGGCCTTGTCCAGAAGCAACAGTTGCCCAGGATTTCTTTGCTTTGAGCTCGTGAGACAGCATATCATGTAGGACCGCCGAGAAGGAGACCTGCCTCTCTCTGGTTTGGAAGAGGTTAGCTTTTCTACTCAGCCTTGGAGCACAAAGACCCAGCCAATTCCCAAGGACAGTTTCGAAGGTTACTGGTGCAGGTCTCTCTGCGCTTAGCCCACCGTTCAGCTACAGTCTGTAAAGTGCATTCAGGGAAGAGCAAGAAAGTCTCCAACGCCCCGCGTCTTGTGGGGAAGGAACAGCACATTCTCTCCTCAGTGAAGACGTCCTTTCTTGCAGACTGCCAGGCTGGGACTCCTCTTCCGTCTCAGACCACCGAGTTTGGCATAGCGTTGAAATGACCCCTTCCCTCAACGCCGTAGGCATCTCTTCAAGAACATAAACCCTGTGTGCCCATTCGTTATACCTCACCGCCCTAAGAAACACCGAAGAGCTGTGGCTGGATGGTAGGAAACAGTGGCCGTAGTGTCCTTCGATCAATATCCCGTTCCAAAGGCCCCCCCGTGAAAATCTCTTGCTTTCGAGGGCCTAGGGCATTCCAAGGGCTGCCAAACACAGCTCAAGGAGGCGAAATAAGAGAAGCAGAACTTGCTCCTGAGAAACTCGTACATACACTGAACCCAAAGCGTGCCTCTTCGTGGAGACCGAAGGCCTCCCCAGCTCAGATTCTGGGCCCTGGAACACAGTGCTAACCGCTGCCTTCAAGGAGAGGTAGGCAAGGAATGTTTTCACGTCTCGCCTGCCTCTCAGGGCCTGTTCAGCTTGAGTGGAAAATATCCACAGCCTGCCCGAACGTCCTGCCGAGCAGCGAGTTGTACTGGAGTGTAGCAAACGCTTCCAAGTTGTCTGAGGGGAAAGAGGCCATTGCTGTGGTGTGAACGGCCTTCTCTGCCACTCTTTCGGAGCACAGTGCTCTCTGGGCAGGCAGGCTAGTTCCTAGAGCAGAAGCATTTGAACAGACGTCTGCCCTGGTATACTTCCTACATCCGCACATCGAGTGCATCTTTCCTACGCTCCAGGCACCAACACGGTGCACAGAACTCCTCCTGATGGCGAGACAGAAGACGCAACATTTCTTCTAGGGGGCTCGTGAGGGGCGAGGCCTCTTGAGGAGTTGGACCCTCGAATGCCGCTGAAACCACTGAGGTTGATTGCCACGTTATGTTAGCGACACACTGAGAGCATTTCAGGTTCATGGAACCCCGTGCAGTGCGCCACGAGAGAAGAAAACGCAGATGCTGCCTTGACAGGGTTAGATTGAATTGCCTCTGTCCCCCCTCCGGAAACTAACTTTCCCAGAGCCAGCACAGCTTCACGTCCCGAGCAACGTTTTCTGCTGTGTGCCAGGATACATGAAAGGAAACCTGGGGACGCTGGGGGACTCTGAGCTGTACGCGGCTTGCCAAAGCTTCTAGACCCTTCAGGGGTCAGTGTGGCCCTTCTGGAGAGTGACACAGCATGTTTCCTAATGGAAACCTAGTGTTACATTTCGGGGACTTTCTGCACAACCTTCCTCAGCCGCCTAGCTGGATGTCCTTGCCCAGAAGCGGCAGTTGCCAAGGAGTTCTTTCCCAGGAGCTCGTGAGACAGCATACCATGCAGAACCGCAGAGAAGGAGACCAGCCTTTCTCCGGGTTCTCAGAGGTTCGCTTTTCTGCCTTTGAGCCTCTGAAGTCAGAGATCCAGTCAGCTCCCAATGATACTTTAGAACTGTAGTATTGAAGGTCTCTCTGCCATCAGCCCCCTGCTCAGCTCCCGTCTCCTAGGTGCATTCAGTGAAGTAGCATCCACTCTGCAGCCTCCCGCACCATGTTGTTTAGGAACGGCACATTTCCTCTTCGTAAAGAAATCTTTTCTTGCAGCCTGCCTGGCCCGAGCTCCTATTCCTTTTCCGAAGGCCGAGTTCGGCATAGCCCTGCAATGACCCCTTCCCTCAAGGCCGGACACATCTCTGAAAGACTATACTCCATGGGTCCCCATTCATTACATCTTACCTCCCATGAAACACAAAGGAGTTGTAGCGTGATGGGAGGAAACAACGGCCTCCTTCTCCTTCTCAGAATACCCCGTTGCCCAAGGTTACGGGCCTTGTCCAGAAGCAACAGTTGCCCAGGATTTCTTTGCTTTGAGCTCGTGAGACAGCATATCATGTAGGACCGCCGAGAAGGAGACCTGCCTCTCTCTGGTTTGGAAGAGGTTAGCTTTTCTACTCAGCCTTGGAGCACAAAGACCCAGCCAATTCCCAAGGACAGTTTCGAAGGTTACTGGTGCAGGTCTCTCTGCGCTTAGCCCACCGTTCAGCTACAGTCTGTAAAGTGCATTCAGGGAAGAGCAAGAAAGTCTCCAACGCCCCGCGTCTTGTGGGGAAGGAACAGCACATTCTCTCCTCAGTGAAGATGTCCTTTCTTGCAGACTGCCAGGCTGGGACTCCTCTTCCGTCTCAGACCACCGAGTTTGGCATAGCGTTGAAATGACCCCTTCCCTCAACGCCGTAGGCATCTCTTCAAGAACATAAACCCTGTGTGCCCATTCGTTATACCTCACCGCCCTAAGAAACACCGAAGAGCTGTGGCTGGATGGTAGGAAACAGTGGCCGTAGTGTCCTTCGATCAATATCCCGTTCCAAAGGCCCCCCCGTGAAAATCTCTTGCTTTCGAGGGCCTAGGGCATTCCAAGGGCTGCCAAACACAGCTCAAGGAGGCGAAATAAGAGAAGCAGAACTTGCTCCTGAGAAACTCGTACATACACTGAACCCAAAGCGTGCCTCTTCGTGGAGACCGAAGGCCTCCCCAGCTCAGATTCTGGGCCCTGGAACACAGTGCTAACCGCTGCCTTCAAGGAGAGGTAGGCAAGGAATGTTTTCACGTCTCGCCTGCCTCTCAGGGCCTGTTCAGCTTGAGTGGAAAATATCCACAGCCTGCCCGAACGTCCTGCCGAGCAGCGAGTTGTACTGGAGTGTAGCAAACGCTTCCAAGTTGTCTGAGGGGAAAGAGGCCATTGCTGTGGTGTGAACGGCCTTCTCTGCCACTCTTTCGGAGCACAGTGCTCTCTGGGCAGGCAGGCTAGTTCCTAGAGCAGAAAGCATTTGAACAGACGTCTGCCCTGGTATACTTCCTACATCCGCACATCGAGTGCATCTTTCCTACGCTCCAGGCACCAACACGGTGCACAGAACTCCTCCTGATGGCGAGACAGAAGACGCAACATTTCTTCTAGGGGGCTCGTGAGGGGCGAGGCCTCTTGAGGAGTTGGACCCTCGAATGCCGCTGAAACCACTGAGGTTGATTGCCACGTTATGTTAGCGACACACTGAGAGCATTTCAGGTTCATGGAACCCCGTGCAGTGCGCCACGAGAGAAGAAAACGCAGATGCTGCCTTGACAGGGTTAGATTGAATTGCCTCTGTCCCCCCTCCGGAAACTAACTTTCCCAGAGCCAGCACAGCTTCACGTCCCGAGCAACGTTTTCTGCTGTGTGCCAGGATACATGAAAGGAAACCTGGGGACGCTGGGGGACTCTGAGCTGTACGCGGCTTGCCAAAGCTTCTAGACCCTTCAGGGGTCAGTGTGGCCCTTCTGGAGAGTGACACAGCATGTTTCCTAATGGAAACCTAGTGTTACATTTCGGGGACTTTCTGCACAACCTTCCTCAGCCGCCTAGCTGGATGTCCTTGCCCAGAAGCGGCAGTTGCCAAGGAGTTCTTTCCCAGGAGCTCGTGAGACAGCATACCATGCAGAACCGCAGAGAAGGAGACCAGCCTTTCTCCGGGTTCTCAGAGGTTCGCTTTTCTGCCTTTGAGCCTCTGAAGTCAGAGATCCAGTCAGCTCCCAATGATACTTTAGAACTGTAGTATTGAAGGTCTCTCTGCCATCAGCCCCCTGCTCAGCTCCCGTCTCCTAGGTGCATTCAGTGAAGTAGCATCCACTCTGCAGCCTCCCGCACCATGTTGTTTAGGAACGGCACATTTCCTCTTCGTAAAGAAATCTTTTCTTGCAGCCTGCCTGGCCCGAGCTCCTATTCCTTTTCCGAAGGCCGAGTTCGGCATAGCCCTGCAATGACCCCTTCCCTCAAGGCCGGACACATCTCTGAAAGACTATACTCCATGGGTCCCCATTCATTACATCTTACCTCCCATGAAACACAAAGGAGTTGTAGCGTGATGGGAGGAAACAACGGCCTCCTTCTCCTTCTCGGAATACCCCGTTGCCCAAGGTTACGGGCCTTGTCCAGAAGCAACAGTTGCCCAGGATTTCTTTGCTTTGAGCTCGTGAGACAGCATATCATGTAGGACCGCCGAGAAGGAGACCTGCCTCTCTCTGGTTTGGAAGAGGTTAGCTTTTCTACTCAGCCTTGGAGCACAAAGACCCAGCCAATTCCCAAGGACAGTTTCGAAGGTTACTGGTGCAGGTCTCTCTGCGCTTAGCCCACCGTTCAGCTACAGTCTGTAAAGTGCATTCAGGGAAGAGCAAGAAAGTCTCCAACGCCCCGCGTCTTGTGGGGAAGGAACAGCACATTCTCTCCTCAGTGAAGATGTCCTTTCTTGCAGACTGCCAGGCTGGGACTCCTCTTCCGTCTCAGACCACCGAGTTTGGCATAGCGTTGAAATGACCCCTTCCCTCAACGCCGTAGGCATCTCTTCAAGAACATAAACCCTGTGTGCCCATTCGTTATACCTCACCGCCCTAAGAAACACCGAAGAGCTGTGGCTGGATGGTAGGAAACAGTGGCCGTAGTGTCCTTCGATCAATATCCCGTTCCAAAGGCCCCCCCGTGAAAATCTCTTGCTTTCGAGGGCCTAGGGCATTCCAAGGGCTGCCAAACACAGCTCAAGGAGGCGAAATAAGAGAAGCAGAACTTGCTCCTGAGAAACTCGTACATACACTGAACCCAAAGCGTGCCTCTTCGTGGAGACCGAAGGCCTCCCCAGCTCAGATTCTGGGCCCTGGAACACAGTGCTAACCGCTGCCTTCAAGGAGAGGTAGGCAAGGAATGTTTTCACGTCTCGCCTGCCTCTCAGGGCCTGTTCAGCTTGAGTGGAAAATATCCACAGCCTGCCCGAACGTCCTGCCGAGCAGCGAGTTGTACTGGAGTGTAGCAAACGCTTCCAAGTTGTCTGAGGGGAAAGAGGCCATTGCTGTGGTGTGAACGGCCTTCTCTGCCACTCTTTCGGAGCACAGTGCTCTCTGGGCAGGTAGGCTAGTTCCTAGAGCAGAAAGCATTTGAACAGACGTCTGCCCTGGTATACTTCCTACATCCGCACATCGAGTGCATCTTTCCTACGCTCCAGGCACCAACACGGTGCACAGAACTCCTCCTGATGGCGAGACAGAAGACGCAACATTTCTTCTAGGGGGCTCGTGAGGGGCGAGGCCTCTTGAGGAGTTGGACCCTCGAATGCCGCTGAAACCACTGAGGTTGATTGCCACGTTATGTTAGCGACACACTGAGAGCATTTCAGGTTCATGGAACCCCGTGCAGTGCGCCACGAGAGAAGAAAACGCAGATGCTGCCTTGACAGGGTTAGATTGAATTGCCTCTGTCCCCCCTCCGGAAACTAACTTTCCCAGAGCCAGCACAGCTTCACGTCCCGAGCAGCGTTTTCTGCTGTGTGCCAGGATACATGAAAGGAAACCTGGGGACGCTGGGAGGCTCTGAGCTGTACGCGGCTTGCCAAAGCTTCTAGACCCTTCAGGGGTCAGTGTGGCCCTTCTGGAGAGTGACACAGCATGTTTCCTAATGGAAACCTAGTGTTACATTTCGGGGACTTTCTGCACAACCTTCCTCAGCCGCCTAGCTGGATGTCCTTGCCCAGAAGCGGCAGTTGCCAAGGAGTTCTTTCCCAGGAGCTCGTGAGACAGCATACCATGCAGAACCGCAGAGAAGGAGACCAGCCTTTCTCCGGGTTCTCAGAGGTTCGCTTTTCTGCCTTTGAGCCTCTGAACTCAGAGATCCAGTCAGCTCCCAATGATACTTTAGAACTGTAGTATTGAAGGTCTCTCTGCCATCAGCCCCCTGCTCAGCTCCCGTCTCCTAGGTGCATTCAGTGAAGTAGCATCCACTCTGCAGCCTCCCGCACCATGTTGTTTAGGAACGGCACATTTCCTCTTCGTAAAGAAATCTTTTCTTGCAGCCTGCCTGGCCCGAGCTCCTATTCCTTTTCCGAAGGCCGAGTTCGGCATAGCCCTGCAATGACCCCTTCCCTCAAGGCCGGACACATCTCTGAAAGACTATACTCCATGGGTCCCCATTCATTACATCTTACCTCCCATGAAACACAAAGGAGTTGTAGCGTGATGGGAGGAAACAACGGCCTCCTTCTCCTTCTCGGAATACCCCGTTGCCCAAGGTTACGGGCCTTGTCCAGAAGCAACAGTTGCCCAGGATTTCTTTGCTTTGAGCTCGTGAGACAGCATATCATGTAGGACCGCCGAGAAGGAGACCTGCCTCTCTCTGGTTTGGAAGAGGTTAGCTTTTCTACTCAGCCTTGGAGCACAAAGACCCAGCCAATTCCCAAGGACAGTTTCGAAGGTTACTGGTGCAGGTCTCTCTGCGCTTAGCCCACCGTTCAGCTACAGTCTGTAAAGTGCATTCAGGGAAGAGCAAGAAAGTCTCCAACGCCCCGCGTCTTGTGGGGAAGGAACAGCACATTCTCTCCTCAGTGAAGACGTCCTTTCTTGCAGACTGCCAGGCTGGGACTCCTCTTCCGTCTCAGACCACCGAGTTTGGCATAGCGTTGAAATGACCCCTTCCCTCAACGCCGTAGGCATCTCTTCAAGAACATAAACCCTGTGTGCCCATTCGTTATACCTCACCGCCCTAAGAAACACCGAAGAGCTGTGGCTGGATGGTAGGAAACAGTGGCCGTAGTGTCCTTCGATCAATATCCCGTTCCAAAGGCCCCCCCGTGAAAATCTCTTGCTTTCGAGGGCCTAGGGCATTCCAAGGGCTGCCAAACACAGCTCAAGGAGGCGAAATAAGAGAAGCAGAACTTGCTCCTGAGAAACTCGTACATACACTGAACCCAAAGCGTGCCTCTTCGTGGAGACCGAAGGCCTCCCCAGCTCAGATTCTGGGCCCTGGAACACAGTGCTAACCGCTGCCTTCAAGGAGAGGTAGGCAAGGAATGTTTTCACGTCTCGCCTGCCTCTCAGGGCCTGTTCAGCTTGAGTGGAAAATATCCACAGCCTGCCCGAACGTCCTGCCGAGCAGCGAGTTGTACTGGAGTGTAACAAACGCTTCCAAGTTGTCTGAGGGGAAAGAGGCCATTGCTGTGGTGTGAACGGCCTTCTCTGCCACTCTTTCGGAGCACAGTGCTCTCTGGGCAGGCAGGCTAGTTCCTAGAGCAGAAGCATTTGAACAGACGTCTGCCCTGGTATACTTCCTACATCCGCACATCGAGTGCATCTTTCCTACGCTCCAGGCACCCACACGGTGCACAGAACTCCTCCTGATGGCGAGACAGAAGACGCAACATTTCTTCTAGGGGGCTCGTGAGGGGCGAGGCCTCTTGAGGAGTTGGACCCTCGAATGCCGCTGAAACCACTGAGGTTGATTGCCACGTTATGTTAGCGACACACTGAGAGCATTTCAGGTTCATGGAACCCCGTGCAGTGCGCCACGAGAGAAGAAAACGCAGATGCTGCCTTGACAGGGTTAGATTGAATTGCCTCTGTCCCCCCTCCGGAAACTAACTTTCCCAGAGCCAGCACAGCTTCACGTCCCGAGCAACGTTTTCTGCTGTGTGCCAGGATACATGAAAGGAAACCTGGGGACGCTGGGAGACTCTGAGCTGTACGCGGCTTGCCAAAGCTTCTAGACCCTTCAGGGGTCAGTGTGGCCCTTCTGGAGAGTGACACAGCATGTTTCCTAATGGAAACCTAGTGTTACATTTCGGGGACTTTCTGCACAACCTTCCTCAGCCGCCTAGCTGGATGTCCTTGCCCAGAAGCGGCAGTTGCCAAGGAGTTCTTTCCCAGGAGCTCGTGAGACAGCATACCATGCAGAACCGCAGAGAAGGAGACCAGCCTTTCTCCGGGTTCTCAGAGGTTCGCTTTTCTGCCTTTGAGCCTCTGAAGTCAGAGATCCAGTCAGCTCCCAATGATACTTTAGAACTGTAGTATTGAAGGTCTCTCTGCCATCAGCCCCCTGCTCAGCTCCCGTCTCCTAGGTGCATTCAGTGAAGTAGCATCCACTCTGCAGCCTCCCGCACCATGTTGTTTAGGAACGGCACATTTCCTCTTCGTAAAGAAATCTTTTCTTGCAGCCTGCCTGGCCCGAGCTCCTATTCCTTTTCCGAAGGCCGAGTTCGGCATAGCCCTGCAATGACCCCTTCCCTCAAGGCCGGACACATCTCTGAAAGACTATACTCCATGGGTCCCCATTCATTACATCTTACCTCCCATGAAACACAAAGGAGTTGTAGCGTGATGGGAGGAAACAACGGCCTCCTTCTCCTTCTCGGAATACCCCGTTGCCCAAGGTTACGGGCCTTGTCCAGAAGCAACAGTTGCCCAGGATTTCTTTGCTTTGAGCTCGTGAGACAGCATATCATGTAGGACCGCCGAGAAGGAGACCTGCCTCTCTCTGGTTTGGAAGAGGTTAGCTTTTCTACTCAGCCTTGGAGCACAAAGACCCAGCCAATTCCCAAGGACAGTTTCGAAGGTTACTGGTGCAGGTCTCTCTGCGCTTAGCCCACCGTTCAGCTACAGTCTGTAAAGTGCATTCAGGGAAGAGCAAGAAAGTCTCCAACGCCCCGCGTCTTGTGGGGAAGGAACAGCACATTCTCTCCTCAGTGAAGACGTCCTTTCTTGCAGACTGCCAGGCTGGGACTCCTCTTCCGTCTCAGACCACCGAGTTTGGCATAGCGTTGAAATGACCCCTTCCCTCAACGCCGTAGGCATCTCTTCAAGAACATAAACCCTGTGTGCCCATTCGTTATACCTCACCGCCCTAAGAAACACCGAAGAGCTGTGGCTGGATGGTAGGAAACAGTGGCCGTAGTGTCCTTCGATCAATATCCCGTTCCAAAGGCCCCCCCGTGAAAATCTCTTGCTTTCGAGGGCCTAGGGCATTCCAAGGGCTGCCAAACACAGCTCAAGGAGGCGAAATAAGAGAAGCAGAACTTGCTCCTGAGAAACTCGTACATACACTGAACCCAAAGCGTGCCTCTTCGTGGAGACCGAAGGCCTCCCCAGCTCAGATTCTGGGCCCTGGAACACAGTGCTAACCGCTGCCTTCAAGGAGAGGTAGGCAAGGAATGTTTTCACGTCTCGCCTGCCTCTCAGGGCCTGTTCAGCTTGAGTGGAAAATATCCACAGCCTGCCCGAACGTCCTGCCGAGCAGCGAGTTGTACTGGAGTGTAGCAAACGCTTCCAAGTTGTCTGAGGGGAAAGAGGCCATTGCTGTGGTGTGAACGGCCTTCTCTGCCACTCTTTCGGAGCACAGTGCTCTCTGGGCAGGCAGGCTAGTTCCTAGAGCAGAAGCATTTGAACAGACGTCTGCCCTGGTATACTTCCTACATCCGCACATCGAGTGCATCTTTCCTACGCTCCAGGCACCCACACGGTGCACAGAACTCCTCCTGATGGCGAGACAGAAGACGCAACATTTCTTCTAGGGGGCTCGTGAGGGGCGAGGCCTCTTGAGGAGTTGGACCCTCGAATGCCGCTGAAACCACTGAGGTTGATTGCCACGTTATGTTAGCGACACACTGAGAGCATTTCAGGTTCATGGAACCCCGTGCAGTGCGCCACGAGAGAAGAAAACGCAGATGCTGCCTTGACAGGGTTAGATTGAATTGCCTCTGTCCCCCCTCCGGAAACTAACTTTCCCAGAGCCAGCACAGCTTCACGTCCCGAGCAGCGTTTTCTGCTGTGTGCCAGGATACATGAAAGGAAACCTGGGGACGCTGGGAGGCTCTGAGCTGTACGCGGCTTGCCAAAGCTTCTAGACCCTTCAGGGGTCAGTGTGGCCCTTCTGGAGAGTGACACAGCATGTTTCCTAATGGAAACCTAGTGTTACATTTCGGGGACTTTCTGCACAACCTTCCTCAGCCGCCTAGCTGGATGTCCTTGCCCAGAAGCGGCAGTTGCCAAGGAGTTCTTTCCCAGGAGCTCGTGAGACAGCATACCATGCAGAACCGCAGAGAAGGAGACCAGCCTTTCTCCGGGTTCTCAGAGGTTCGCTTTTCTGCCTTTGAGCCTCTGAACTCAGAGATCCAGTCAGCTCCCAATGATACTTTAGAACTGTAGTATTGAAGGTCTCTCTGCCATCAGCCCCCTGCTCAGCTCCCGTCTCCTAGGTGCATTCAGTGAAGTAGCATCCACTCTGCAGCCTCCCGCACCATGTTGTTTAGGAACGGCACATTTCCTCTTCGTAAAGAAATCTTTTCTTGCAGCCTGCCTGGCCCGAGCTCCTATTCCTTTTCCGAAGGCCGAGTTCGGCATAGCCCTGCAATGACCCCTTCCCTCAAGGCCGGACACATCTCTGAAAGACTATACTCCATGGGTCCCCATTCATTACATCTTACCTCCCATGAAACACAAAGGAGTTGTAGCGTGATGGGAGGAAACAACGGCCTCCTTCTCCTTCTCGGAATACCCCGTTGCCCAAGGTTACGGGCCTTGTCCAGAAGCAACAGTTGCCCAGGATTTCTTTGCTTTGAGCTCGTGAGACAGCATATCATGTAGGACCGCCGAGAAGGAGACCTGCCTCTCTCTGGTTTGGAAGAGGTTAGCTTTTCTACTCAGCCTTGGAGCACAAAGACCCAGCCAATTCCCAAGGACAGTTTCGAAGGTTACTGGTGCAGGTCTCTCTGCGCTTAGCCCACCGTTCAGCTACAGTCTGTAAAGTGCATTCAGGGAAGAGCAAGAAAGTCTCCAACGCCCCGCGTCTTGTGGGGAAGGAACAGCACATTCTCTCCTCAGTGAAGACGTCCTTTCTTGCAGACTGCCAGGCTGGGACTCCTCTTCCGTCTCAGACCACCGAGTTTGGCATAGCGTTGAAATGACCCCTTCCCTCAACGCCGTAGGCATCTCTTCAAGAACATAAACCCTGTGTGCCCATTCGTTATACCTCACCGCCCTAAGAAACACCGAAGAGCTGTGGCTGGATGGTAGGAAACAGTGGCCGTAGTGTCCTTCGATCAATATCCCGTTCCAAAGGCCCCCCCGTGAAAATCTCTTGCTTTCGAGGGCCTAGGGCATTCCAAGGGCTGCCAAACACAGCTCAAGGAGGCGAAATAAGAGAAGCAGAACTTGCTCCTGAGAAACTCGTACATACACTGAACCCAAAGCGTGCCTCTTCGTGGAGACCGAAGGCCTCCCCAGCTCAGATTCTGGGCCCTGGAACACAGTGCTAACCGCTGCCTTCAAGGAGAGGTAGGCAAGGAATGTTTTCACGTCTCGCCTGCCTCTCAGGGCCTGTTCAGCTTGAGTGGAAAATATCCACAGCCTGCCCGAACGTCCTGCCGAGCAGCGAGTTGTACTGGAGTGTAGCAAACGCTTCCAAGTTGTCTGAGGGGAAAGAGGCCATTGCTGTGGTGTGAACGGCCTTCTCTGCCACTCTTTCGGAGCACAGTGCTCTCTGGGCAGGCAGGCTAGTTCCTAGAGCAGAAGCATTTGAACAGACGTCTGCCCTGGTATACTTCCTACATCCGCACATCGAGTGCATCTTTCCTACGCTCCAGGCACCAACACGGTGCACAGAACTCCTCCTGATGGCGAGACAGAAGACGCAACATTTCTTCTAGGGGGCTCGTGAGGGGCGAGGCCTCTTGAGGAGTTGGACCCTCGAATGCCGCTGAAACCACTGAGGTTGATTGCCACGTTATGTTAGCGACACACTGAGAGCATTTCAGGTTCATGGAACCCCGTGCAGTGCGCCACGAGAGAAGAAAACGCAGATGCTGCCTTGACAGGGTTAGATTGAATTGCCTCTGTCCCCCCTCCGGAAACTAACTTTCCCAGAGCCAGCACAGCTTCACGTCCCGAGCAACGTTTTCTGCTGTGTGCCAGGATACATGAAAGGAAACCTGGGGACGCTGGGGGACTCTGAGCTGTACGCGGCTTGCCAAAGCTTCTAGACCCTTCAGGGGTCAGTGTGGCCCTTCTGGAGAGTGACACAGCATGTTTCCTAATGGAAACCTAGTGTTACATTTCGGGGACTTTCTGCACAACCTTCCTCAGCCGCCTAGCTGGATGTCCTTGCCCAGAAGCGGCAGTTGCCAAGGAGTTCTTTCCCAGGAGCTCGTGAGACAGCATACCATGCAGAACCGCAGAGAAGGAGACCAGCCTTTCTCCGGGTTCTCAGAGGTTCGCTTTTCTGCCTTTGAGCCTCTGAAGTCAGAGATCCAGTCAGCTCCCAATGATACTTTAGAACTGTAGTATTGAAGGTCTCTCTGCCATCAGCCCCCTGCTCAGCTCCCGTCTCCTAGGTGCATTCAGTGAAGTAGCATCCACTCTGCAGCCTCCCGCACCATGTTGTTTAGGAACGGCACATTTCCTCTTCGTAAAGAAATCTTTTCTTGCAGCCTGCCTGGCCCGAGCTCCTATTCCTTTTCCGAAGGCCGAGTTCGGCATAGCCCTGCAATGACCCCTTCCCTCAAGGCCGGACACATCTCTGAAAGACTATACTCCATGGGTCCCCATTCATTACATCTTACCTCCCATGAAACACAAAGGAGTTGTAGCGTGATGGGAGGAAACAACGGCCTCCTTCTCCTTCTCAGAATACCCCGTTGCCCAAGGTTACGGGCCTTGTCCAGAAGCAACAGTTGCCCAGGATTTCTTTGCTTTGAGCTCGTGAGACAGCATATCATGTAGGACCGCCGAGAAGGAGACCTGCCTCTCTCTGGTTTGGAAGAGGTTAGCTTTTCTACTCAGCCTTGGAGCACAAAGACCCAGCCAATTCCCAAGGACAGTTTCGAAGGTTACTGGTGCAGGTCTCTCTGCGCTTAGCCCACCGTTCAGCTACAGTCTGTAAAGTGCATTCAGGGAAGAGCAAGAAAGTCTCCAACGCCCCGCGTCTTGTGGGGAAGGAACAGCACATTCTCTCCTCAGTGAAGATGTCCTTTCTTGCAGACTGCCAGGCTGGGACTCCTCTTCCGTCTCAGACCACCGAGTTTGGCATAGCGTTGAAATGACCCCTTCCCTCAACGCCGTAGGCATCTCTTCAAGAACATAAACCCTGTGTGCCCATTCGTTATACCTCACCGCCCTAAGAAACACCGAAGAGCTGTGGCTGGATGGTAGGAAACAGTGGCCGTAGTGTCCTTCGATCAATATCCCGTTCCAAAGGCCCCCCCGTGAAAATCTCTTGCTTTCGAGGGCCTAGGGCATTCCAAGGGCTGCCAAACACAGCTCAAGGAGGCGAAATAAGAGAAGCAGAACTTGCTCCTGAGAAACTCGTACATACACTGAACCCAAAGCGTGCCTCTTCGTGGAGACCGAAGGCCTCCCCAGCTCAGATTCTGGGCCCTGGAACACAGTGCTAACCGCTGCCTTCAAGGAGAGGTAGGCAAGGAATGTTTTCACGTCTCGCCTGCCTCTCAGGGCCTGTTCAGCTTGAGTGGAAAATATCCACAGCCTGCCCGAACGTCCTGCCGAGCAGCGAGTTGTACTGGAGTGTAGCAAACGCTTCCAAGTTGTCTGAGGGGAAAGAGGCCATTGCTGTGGTGTGAACGGCCTTCTCTGCCACTCTTTCGGAGCACAGTGCTCTCTGGGCAGGCAGGCTAGTTCCTAGAGCAGAAAGCATTTGAACAGACGTCTGCCCTGGTATACTTCCTACATCCGCACATCGAGTGCATCTTTCCTACGCTCCAGGCACCAACACGGTGCACAGAACTCCTCCTGATGGCGAGACAGAAGACGCAACATTTCTTCTAGGGGGCTCGTGAGGGGCGAGGCCTCTTGAGGAGTTGGACCCTCGAATGCCGCTGAAACCACTGAGGTTGATTGCCACGTTATGTTAGCGACACACTGAGAGCATTTCAGGTTCATGGAACCCCGTGCAGTGCGCCACGAGAGAAGAAAACGCAGATGCTGCCTTGACAGGGTTAGATTGAATTGCCTCTGTCCCCCCTCCGGAAACTAACTTTCCCAGAGCCAGCACAGCTTCACGTCCCGAGCAACGTTTTCTGCTGTGTGCCAGGATACATGAAAGGAAACCTGGGGACGCTGGGGGACTCTGAGCTGTACGCGGCTTGCCAAAGCTTCTAGACCCTTCAGGGGTCAGTGTGGCCCTTCTGGAGAGTGACACAGCATGTTTCCTAATGGAAACCTAGTGTTACATTTCGGGGACTTTCTGCACAACCTTCCTCAGCCGCCTAGCTGGATGTCCTTGCCCAGAAGCGGCAGTTGCCAAGGAGTTCTTTCCCAGGAGCTCGTGAGACAGCATACCATGCAGAACCGCAGAGAAGGAGACCAGCCTTTCTCCGGGTTCTCAGAGGTTCGCTTTTCTGCCTTTGAGCCTCTGAAGTCAGAGATCCAGTCAGCTCCCAATGATACTTTAGAACTGTAGTATTGAAGGTCTCTCTGCCATCAGCCCCCTGCTCAGCTCCCGTCTCCTAGGTGCATTCAGTGAAGTAGCATCCACTCTGCAGCCTCCCGCACCATGTTGTTTAGGAACGGCACATTTCCTCTTCGTAAAGAAATCTTTTCTTGCAGCCTGCCTGGCCCGAGCTCCTATTCCTTTTCCGAAGGCCGAGTTCGGCATAGCCCTGCAATGACCCCTTCCCTCAAGGCCGGACACATCTCTGAAAGACTATACTCCATGGGTCCCCATTCATTACATCTTACCTCCCATGAAACACAAAGGAGTTGTAGCGTGATGGGAGGAAACAACGGCCTCCTTCTCCTTCTCGGAATACCCCGTTGCCCAAGGTTACGGGCCTTGTCCAGAAGCAACAGTTGCCCAGGATTTCTTTGCTTTGAGCTCGTGAGACAGCATATCATGTAGGACCGCCGAGAAGGAGACCTGCCTCTCTCTGGTTTGGAAGAGGTTAGCTTTTCTACTCAGCCTTGGAGCACAAAGACCCAGCCAATTCCCAAGGACAGTTTCGAAGGTTACTGGTGCAGGTCTCTCTGCGCTTAGCCCACCGTTCAGCTACAGTCTGTAAAGTGCATTCAGGGAAGAGCAAGAAAGTCTCCAACGCCCCGCGTCTTGTGGGGAAGGAACAGCACATTCTCTCCTCAGTGAAGATGTCCTTTCTTGCAGACTGCCAGGCTGGGACTCCTCTTCCGTCTCAGACCACCGAGTTTGGCATAGCGTTGAAATGACCCCTTCCCTCAACGCCGTAGGCATCTCTTCAAGAACATAAACCCTGTGTGCCCATTCGTTATACCTCACCGCCCTAAGAAACACCGAAGAGCTGTGGCTGGATGGTAGGAAACAGTGGCCGTAGTGTCCTTCGATCAATATCCCGTTCCAAAGGCCCCCCCGTGAAAATCTCTTGCTTTCGAGGGCCTAGGGCATTCCAAGGGCTGCCAAACACAGCTCAAGGAGGCGAAATAAGAGAAGCAGAACTTGCTCCTGAGAAACTCGTACATACACTGAACCCAAAGCGTGCCTCTTCGTGGAGACCGAAGGCCTCCCCAGCTCAGATTCTGGGCCCTGGAACACAGTGCTAACCGCTGCCTTCAAGGAGAGGTAGGCAAGGAATGTTTTCACGTCTCGCCTGCCTCTCAGGGCCTGTTCAGCTTGAGTGGAAAATATCCACAGCCTGCCCGAACGTCCTGCCGAGCAGCGAGTTGTACTGGAGTGTAGCAAACGCTTCCAAGTTGTCTGAGGGGAAAGAGGCCATTGCTGTGGTGTGAACGGCCTTCTCTGCCACTCTTTCGGAGCACAGTGCTCTCTGGGCAGGTAGGCTAGTTCCTAGAGCAGAAAGCATTTGAACAGACGTCTGCCCTGGTATACTTCCTACATCCGCACATCGAGTGCATCTTTCCTACGCTCCAGGCACCAACACGGTGCACAGAACTCCTCCTGATGGCGAGACAGAAGACGCAACATTTCTTCTAGGGGGCTCGTGAGGGGCGAGGCCTCTTGAGGAGTTGGACCCTCGAATGCCGCTGAAACCACTGAGGTTGATTGCCACGTTATGTTAGCGACACACTGAGAGCATTTCAGGTTCATGGAACCCCGTGCAGTGCGCCACGAGAGAAGAAAACGCAGATGCTGCCTTGACAGGGTTAGATTGAATTGCCTCTGTCCCCCCTCCGGAAACTAACTTTCCCAGAGCCAGCACAGCTTCACGTCCCGAGCAGCGTTTTCTGCTGTGTGCCAGGATACATGAAAGGAAACCTGGGGACGCTGGGAGGCTCTGAGCTGTACGCGGCTTGCCAAAGCTTCTAGACCCTTCAGGGGTCAGTGTGGCCCTTCTGGAGAGTGACACAGCATGTTTCCTAATGGAAACCTAGTGTTACATTTCGGGGACTTTCTGCACAACCTTCCTCAGCCGCCTAGCTGGATGTCCTTGCCCAGAAGCGGCAGTTGCCAAGGAGTTCTTTCCCAGGAGCTCGTGAGACAGCATACCATGCAGAACCGCAGAGAAGGAGACCAGCCTTTCTCCGGGTTCTCAGAGGTTCGCTTTTCTGCCTTTGAGCCTCTGAACTCAGAGATCCAGTCAGCTCCCAATGATACTTTAGAACTGTAGTATTGAAGGTCTCTCTGCCATCAGCCCCCTGCTCAGCTCCCGTCTCCTAGGTGCATTCAGTGAAGTAGCATCCACTCTGCAGCCTCCCGCACCATGTTGTTTAGGAACGGCACATTTCCTCTTCGTAAAGAAATCTTTTCTTGCAGCCTGCCTGGCCCGAGCTCCTATTCCTTTTCCGAAGGCCGAGTTCGGCATAGCCCTGCAATGACCCCTTCCCTCAAGGCCGGACACATCTCTGAAAGACTATACTCCATGGGTCCCCATTCATTACATCTTACCTCCCATGAAACACAAAGGAGTTGTAGCGTGATGGGAGGAAACAACGGCCTCCTTCTCCTTCTCGGAATACCCCGTTGCCCAAGGTTACGGGCCTTGTCCAGAAGCAACAGTTGCCCAGGATTTCTTTGCTTTGAGCTCGTGAGACAGCATATCATGTAGGACCGCCGAGAAGGAGACCTGCCTCTCTCTGGTTTGGAAGAGGTTAGCTTTTCTACTCAGCCTTGGAGCACAAAGACCCAGCCAATTCCCAAGGACAGTTTCGAAGGTTACTGGTGCAGGTCTCTCTGCGCTTAGCCCACCGTTCAGCTACAGTCTGTAAAGTGCATTCAGGGAAGAGCAAGAAAGTCTCCAACGCCCCGCGTCTTGTGGGGAAGGAACAGCACATTCTCTCCTCAGTGAAGACGTCCTTTCTTGCAGACTGCCAGGCTGGGACTCCTCTTCCGTCTCAGACCACCGAGTTTGGCATAGCGTTGAAATGACCCCTTCCCTCAACGCCGTAGGCATCTCTTCAAGAACATAAACCCTGTGTGCCCATTCGTTATACCTCACCGCCCTAAGAAACACCGAAGAGCTGTGGCTGGATGGTAGGAAACAGTGGCCGTAGTGTCCTTCGATCAATATCCCGTTCCAAAGGCCCCCCCGTGAAAATCTCTTGCTTTCGAGGGCCTAGGGCATTCCAAGGGCTGCCAAACACAGCTCAAGGAGGCGAAATAAGAGAAGCAGAACTTGCTCCTGAGAAACTCGTACATACACTGAACCCAAAGCGTGCCTCTTCGTGGAGACCGAAGGCCTCCCCAGCTCAGATTCTGGGCCCTGGAACACAGTGCTAACCGCTGCCTTCAAGGAGAGGTAGGCAAGGAATGTTTTCACGTCTCGCCTGCCTCTCAGGGCCTGTTCAGCTTGAGTGGAAAATATCCACAGCCTGCCCGAACGTCCTGCCGAGCAGCGAGTTGTACTGGAGTGTAGCAAACGCTTCCAAGTTGTCTGAGGGGAAAGAGGCCATTGCTGTGGTGTGAACGGCCTTCTCTGCCACTCTTTCGGAGCACAGTGCTCTCTGGGCAGGCAGGCTAGTTCCTAGAGCAGAAGCATTTGAACAGACGTCTGCCCTGGTATACTTCCTACATCCGCACATCGAGTGCATCTTTCCTACGCTCCAGGCACCAACACGGTGCACAGAACTCCTCCTGATGGCGAGACAGAAGACGCAACATTTCTTCTAGGGGGCTCGTGAGGGGCGAGGCCTCTTGAGGAGTTGGACCCTCGAATGCCGCTGAAACCACTGAGGTTGATTGCCACGTTATGTTAGCGACACACTGAGAGCATTTCAGGTTCATGGAACCCCGTGCAGTGCGCCACGAGAGAAGAAAACGCAGATGCTGCCTTGACAGGGTTAGATTGAATTGCCTCTGTCCCCCCTCCGGAAACTAACTTTCCCAGAGCCAGCACAGCTTCACGTCCCGAGCAACGTTTTCTGCTGTGTGCCAGGATACATGAAAGGAAACCTGGGGACGCTGGGAGACTCTGAGCTGTACGCAGCTTGCCAAAGCTTCTAGACCCTTCAGGGGTCAGTGTGGCCCTTCTGGAGAGTGACACAGCATGTTTCCTAATGGAAACCTAGTGTTACATTTCGGGGACTTTCTGCACAACCTTCCTCAGCCGCCTAGCTGGATGTCCTTGCCCAGAAGCGGCAGTTGCCAAGGAGTTCTTTCCCAGGAGCTCGTGAGACAGCATACCATGCAGAACCGCAGAGAAGGAGACCAGCCTTTCTCCGGGTTCTCAGAGGTTCGCTTTTCTGCCTTTGAGCCTCTGAAGTCAGAGATCCAGTCAGCTCCCAATGATACTTTAGAACTGTAGTATTGAAGGTCTCTCTGCCATCAGCCCCCTGCTCAGCTCCCGTCTCCTAGGTGCATTCAGTGAAGTAGCATCCACTCTGCAGCCTCCCGCACCATGTTGTTTAGGAACGGCACATTTCCTCTTCGTAAAGAAATCTTTTCTTGCAGCCTGCCTGGCCCGAGCTCCTATTCCTTTTCCGAAGGCCGAGTTCGGCATAGCCCTGCAATGACCCCTTCCCTCAAGGCCGGACACATCTCTGAAAGACTATACTCCATGGGTCCCCATTCATTACATCTTACCTCCCATGAAACACAAAGGAGTTGTAGCGTGATGGGAGGAAACAACGGCCTCCTTCTCCTTCTCGGAATACCCCGTTGCCCAAGGTTACGGGCCTTGTCCAGAAGCAACAGTTGCCCAGGATTTCTTTGCTTTGAGCTCGTGAGACAGCATATCATGTAGGACCGCCGAGAAGGAGACCTGCCTCTCTCTGGTTTGGAAGAGGTTAGCTTTTCTACTCAGCCTTGGAGCACAAAGACCCAGCCAATTCCCAAGGACAGTTTCGAAGGTTACTGGTGCAGGTCTCTCTGCGCTTAGCCCACCGTTCAGCTACAGTCTGTAAAGTGCATTCAGGGAAGAGCAAGAAAGTCTCCAACGCCCCGCGTCTTGTGGGGAAGGAACAGCACATTCTCTCCTCAGTGAAGATGTCCTTTCTTGCAGACTGCCAGGCTGGGACTCCTCTTCCGTCTCAGACCACCGAGTTTGGCATAGCGTTGAAATGACCCCTTCCCTCAACGCCGTAGGCATCTCTTCAAGAACATAAACCCTGTGTGCCCATTCGTTATACCTCACCGCCCTAAGAAACACCGAAGAGCTGTGGCTGGATGGTAGGAAACAGTGGCCGTAGTGTCCTTCGATCAATATCCCGTTCCAAAGGCCCCCCCGTGAAAATCTCTTGCTTTCGAGGGCCTAGGGCATTCCAAGGGCTGCCAAACACAGCTCAAGGAGGCGAAATAAGAGAAGCAGAACTTGCTCCTGAGAAACTCGTACATACACTGAACCCAAAGCGTGCCTCTTCGTGGAGACCGAAGGCCTCCCCAGCTCAGATTCTGGGCCCTGGAACACAGTGCTAACCGCTGCCTTCAAGGAGAGGTAGGCAAGGAATGTTTTCACGTCTCGCCTGCCTCTCAGGGCCTGTTCAGCTTGAGTGGAAAATATCCACAGCCTGCCCGAACGTCCTGCCGAGCAGCGAGTTGTACTGGAGTGTAGCAAACGCTTCCAAGTTGTCTGAGGGGAAAGAGGCCATTGCTGTGGTGTGAACGGCCTTCTCTGCCACTCTTTCGGAGCACAGTGCTCTCTGGGCAGGCAGGCTAGTTCCTAGAGCAGAAAGCATTTGAACAGACGTCTGCCCTGGTATACTTCCTACATCCGCACATCGAGTGCATCTTTCCTACGCTCCAGGCACCAACACGGTGCACAGAACTCCTCCTGATGGCGAGACAGAAGACGCAACATTTCTTCTAGGGGGCTCGTGAGGGGCGAGGCCTCTTGAGGAGTTGGACCCTCGAATGCCGCTGAAACCACTGAGGTTGATTGCCACGTTATGTTAGCGACACACTGAGAGCATTTCAGGTTCATGGAACCCCGTGCAGTGCGCCACGAGAGAAGAAAACGCAGATGCTGCCTTGACAGGGTTAGATTGAATTGCCTCTGTCCCCCCTCCGGAAACTAACTTTCCCAGAGCCAGCACAGCTTCACGTCCCGAGCAGCGTTTTCTGCTGTGTGCCAGGATACATGAAAGGAAACCTGGGGACGCTGGGAGGCTCTGAGCTGTACGCGGCTTGCCAAAGCTTCTAGACCCTTCAGGGGTCAGTGTGGCCCTTCTGGAGAGTGACACAGCATGTTTCCTAATGGAAACCTAGTGTTACATTTCGGGGACTTTCTGCACAACCTTCCTCAGCCGCCTAGCTGGATGTCCTTGCCCAGAAGCGGCAGTTGCCAAGGAGTTCTTTCCCAGGAGCTCGTGAGACAGCATACCATGCAGAACCGCAGAGAAGGAGACCAGCCTTTCTCCGGGTTCTCAGAGGTTCGCTTTTCTGCCTTTGAGCCTCTGAAGTCAGAGATCCAATCAGCTCCCAATGATACTTTAGAACTGTAGTATTGAAGGTCTCTCTGCCATCAGCCCCCTGCTCAGCTCCCGTCTCCTAGGTGCATTCAGTGAAGTAGCATCCACTCTGCAGCCTCCCGCACCATGTTGTTTAGGAACGGCACATTTCCTCTTCGTAAAGAAATCTTTTCTTGCAGCCTGCCTGGCCCGAGCTCCTATTCCTTTTCCGAAGGCCGAGTTCGGCATAGCCCTGCAATGACCCCTTCCCTCAAGGCCGGACACATCTCTGAAAGACTATACTCCATGGGTCCCCATTCATTACATCTTACCTCCCATGAAACACAAAGGAGTTGTAGCGTGATGGGAGGAAACAACGGCCTCCTTCTCCTTCTCGGAATACCCCGTTGCCCAAGGTTACGGGCCTTGTCCAGAAGCAACAGTTGCCCAGGATTTCTTTGCTTTGAGCTCGTGAGACAGCATATCATGTAGGACCGCCGAGAAGGAGACCTGCCTCTCTCTGGTTTGGAAGAGGTTAGCTTTTCTACTCAGCCTTGGAGCACAAAGACCCAGCCAATTCCCAAGGACAGTTTCGAAGGTTACTGGTGCAGGTCTCTCTGCGCTTAGCCCACCGTTCAGCTACAGTCTGTAAAGTGCATTCAGGGAAGAGCAAGAAAGTCTCCAACGCCCCGCGTCTTGTGGGGAAGGAACAGCACATTCTCTCCTCAGTGAAGACGTCCTTTCTTGCAGACTGCCAGGCTGGGACTCCTCTTCCGTCTCAGACCACCGAGTTTGGCATAGCGTTGAAATGACCCCTTCCCTCAACGCCGTAGGCATCTCTTCAAGAACATAAACCCTGTGTGCCCATTCGTTATACCTCACCGCCCTAAGAAACACCGAAGAGCTGTGGCTGGATGGTAGGAAACAGTGGCCGTAGTGTCCTTCGATCAATATCCCGTTCCAAAGGCCCCCCCGTGAAAATCTCTTGCTTTCGAGGGCCTAGGGCATTCCAAGGGCTGCCAAACACAGCTCAAGGAGGCGAAATAAGAGAAGCAGAACTTGCTCCTGAGAAACTCGTACATACACTGAACCCAAAGCGTGCCTCTTCGTGGAGACCGAAGGCCTCCCCAGCTCAGATTCTGGGCCCTGGAACACAGTGCTAACCGCTGCCTTCAAGGAGAGGTAGGCAAGGAATGTTTTCACGTCTCGCCTGCCTCTCAGGGCCTGTTCAGCTTGAGTGGAAAATATCCACAGCCTGCCCGAACGTCCTGCCGAGCAGCGAGTTGTACTGGAGTGTAGCAAACGCTTCCAAGTTGTCTGAGGGGAAAGAGGCCATTGCTGTGGTGTGAACGGCCTTCTCTGCCACTCTTTCGGAGCACAGTGCTCTCTGGGCAGGCAGGCTAGTTCCTAGAGCAGAAGCATTTGAACAGACGTCTGCCCTGGTATACTTCCTACATCCGCACATCGAGTGCATCTTTCCTACGCTCCAGGCACCAACACGGTGCACAGAACTCCTCCTGATGGCGAGACAGAAGACGCAACATTTCTTCTAGGGGGCTCGTGAGGGGCGAGGCCTCTTGAGGAGTTGGACCCTCGAATGCCGCTGAAACCACTGAGGTTGATTGCCACGTTATGTTAGCGACACACTGAGAGCATTTCAGGTTCATGGAACCCCGTGCAGTGCGCCACGAGAGAAGAAAACGCAGATGCTGCCTTGACAGGGTTAGATTGAATTGCCTCTGTCCCCCCTCCGGAAACTAACTTTCCCAGAGCCAGCACAGCTTCACGTCCCGAGCAACGTTTTCTGCTGTGTGCCAGGATACATGAAAGGAAACCTGGGGACGCTGGGAGACTCTGAGCTGTACGCGGCTTGCCAAAGCTTCTAGACCCTTCAGGGGTCAGTGTGGCCCTTCTGGAGAGTGACACAGCATGTTTCCTAATGGAAACCTAGTGTTACATTTCGGGGACTTTCTGCACAACCTTCCTCAGCCGCCTAGCTGGATGTCCTTGCCCAGAAGCGGCAGTTGCCAAGGAGTTCTTTCCCAGGAGCTCGTGAGACAGCATACCATGCAGAACCGCAGAGAAGGAGACCAGCCTTTCTCCGGGTTCTCAGAGGTTCGCTTTTCTGCCTTTGAGCCTCTGAAGTCAGAGATCCAGTCAGCTCCCAATGATACTTTAGAACTGTAGTATTGAAGGTCTCTCTGCCATCAGCCCCCTGCTCAGCTCCCGTCTCCTAGGTGCATTCAGTGAAGTAGCATCCACTCTGCAGCCTCCCGCACCATGTTGTTTAGGAACGGCACATTTCCTCTTCGTAAAGAAATCTTTTCTTGCAGCCTGCCTGGCCCGAGCTCCTATTCCTTTTCCGAAGGCCGAGTTCGGCATAGCCCTGCAATGACCCCTTCCCTCAAGGCCGGACACATCTCTGAAAGACTATACTCCATGGGTCCCCATTCATTACATCTTACCTCCCATGAAACACAAAGGAGTTGTAGCGTGATGGGAGGAAACAACGGCCTCCTTCTCCTTCTCGGAATACCCCGTTGCCCAAGGTTACGGGCCTTGTCCAGAAGCAACAGTTGCCCAGGATTTCTTTGCTTTGAGCTCGTGAGACAGCATATCATGTAGGACCGCCGAGAAGGAGACCTGCCTCTCTCTGGTTTGGAAGAGGTTAGCTTTTCTACTCAGCCTTGGAGCACAAAGACCCAGCCAATTCCCAAGGACAGTTTCGAAGGTTACTGGTGCAGGTCTCTCTGCGCTTAGCCCACCGTTCAGCTACAGTCTGTAAAGTGCATTCAGGGAAGAGCAAGAAAGTCTCCAACGCCCCGCGTCTTGTGGGGAAGGAACAGCACATTCTCTCCTCAGTGAAGATGTCCTTTCTTGCAGACTGCCAGGCTGGGACTCCTCTTCCGTCTCAGACCACCGAGTTTGGCATAGCGTTGAAATGACCCCTTCCCTCAACGCCGTAGGCATCTCTTCAAGAACATAAACCCTGTGTGCCCATTCGTTATACCTCACCGCCCTAAGAAACACCGAAGAGCTGTGGCTGGATGGTAGGAAACAGTGGCCGTAGTGTCCTTCGATCAATATCCCGTTCCAAAGGCCCCCCCGTGAAAATCTCTTGCTTTCGAGGGCCTAGGGCATTCCAAGGGCTGCCAAACACAGCTAAAGGAGGCGAAATAAGAGAAGCAGAACTTGCTCCTGAGAAACTCGTACATACACTGAACCCAAAGCGTGCCTCTTCGTGGAGACCGAAGGCCTCCCCAGCTCAGATTCTGGGCCCTGGAACACAGTGCTAACCGCTGCCTTCAAGGAGAGGTAGGCAAGGAATGTTTTCACGTCTCGCCTGCCTCTCAGGGCCTGTTCAGCTTGAGTGGAAAATATCCACAGCCTGCCCGAACGTCCTGCCGAGCAGCGAGTTGTACTGGAGTGTAGCAAACGCTTCCAAGTTGTCTGAGGGGAAAGAGGCCATTGCTGTGGTGTGAACGGCCTTCTCTGCCACTCTTTCGGAGCACAGTGCTCTCTGGGCAGGCAGGCTAGTTCCTAGAGCAGAAAGCATTTGAACAGACGTCTGCCCTGGTATACTTCCTACATCCGCACATCGAGTGCATCTTTCCTACGCTCCAGGCACCAACACGGTGCACAGAACTCCTCCTGATGGCGAGACAGAAGACGCAACATTTCTTCTAGGGGGCTCGTGAGGGGCGAGGCCTCTTGAGGAGTTGGACCCTCGAATGCCGCTGAAACCACTGAGGTTGATTGCCACGTTATGTTAGCGACACACTGAGAGCATTTCAGGTTCATGGAACCCCGTGCAGTGCGCCACGAGAGAAGAAAACGCAGATGCTGCCTTGACAGGGTTAGATTGAATTGCCTCTGTCCCCCCTCCGGAAACTAACTTTCCCAGAGCCAGCACAGCTTCACGTCCCGAGCAGCGTTTTCTGCTGTGTGCCAGGATACATGAAAGGAAACCTGGGGACGCTGGGAGGCTCTGAGCTGTACGCGGCTTGCCAAAGCTTCTAGACCCTTCAGGGGTCAGTGTGGCCCTTCTGGAGAGTGACACAGCATGTTTCCTAATGGAAACCTAGTGTTACATTTCGGGGACTTTCTGCACAACCTTCCTCAGCCGCCTAGCTGGATGTCCTTGCCCAGAAGCGGCAGTTGCCAAGGAGTTCTTTCCCAGGAGCTCGTGAGACAGCATACCATGCAGAACCGCAGAGAAGGAGACCAGCCTTTCTCCGGGTTCTCAGAGGTTCGCTTTTCTGCCTTTGAGCCTCTGAAGTCAGAGATCCAGTCAGCTCCCAATGATACTTTAGAACTGTAGTATTGAAGGTCTCTCTGCCATCAGCCCCCTGCTCAGCTCCCGTCTCCTAGGTGCATTCAGTGAAGTAGCATCCACTCTGCAGCCTCCCGCACCATGTTGTTTAGGAACGGCACATTTCCTCTTCGTAAAGAAATCTTTTCTTGCAGCCTGCCTGGCCCGAGCTCCTATTCCTTTTCCGAAGGCCGAGTTCGGCATAGCCCTGCAATGACCCCTTCCCTCAAGGCCGGACACATCTCTGAAAGACTATACTCCATGGGTCCCCATTCATTACATCTTACCTCCCATGAAACACAAAGGAGTTGTAGCGTGATGGGAGGAAACAACGGCCTCCTTCTCCTTCTCGGAATACCCCGTTGCCCAAGGTTACGGGCCTTGTCCAGAAGCAACAGTTGCCCAGGATTTCTTTGCTTTGAGCTCGTGAGACAGCATATCATGTAGGACCGCCGAGAAGGAGACCTGCCTCTCTCTGGTTTGGAAGAGGTTAGCTTTTCTACTCAGCCTTGGAGCACAAAGACCCAGCCAATTCCCAAGGACAGTTTCGAAGGTTACTGGTGCAGGTCTCTCTGCGCTTAGCCCACCGTTCAGCTACAGTCTGTAAAGTGCATTCAGGGAAGAGCAAGAAAGTCTCCAACGCCCCGCGTCTTGTGGGGAAGGAACAGCACATTCTCTCCTCAGTGAAGACGTCCTTTCTTGCAGACTGCCAGGCTGGGACTCCTCTTCCGTCTCAGACCACCGAGTTTGGCATAGCGTTGAAATGACCCCTTCCCTCAACGCCGTAGGCATCTCTTCAAGAACATAAACCCTGTGTGCCCATTCGTTATACCTCACCGCCCTAAGAAACACCGAAGAGCTGTGGCTGGATGGTAGGAAACAGTGGCCGTAGTGTCCTTCGATCAATATCCCGTTCCAAAGGCCCCCCCGTGAAAATCTCTTGCTTTCGAGGGCCTAGGGCATTCCAAGGGCTGCCAAACACAGCTCAAGGAGGCGAAATAAGAGAAGCAGAACTTGCTCCTGAGAAACTCGTACATACACTGAACCCAAAGCGTGCCTCTTCGTGGAGACCGAAGGCCTCCCCAGCTCAGATTCTGGGCCCTGGAACACAGTGCTAACCGCTGCCTTCAAGGAGAGGTAGGCAAGGAATGTTTTCACGTCTCGCCTGCCTCTCAGGGCCTGTTCAGCTTGAGTGGAAAATATCCACAGCCTGCCCGAACGTCCTGCCGAGCAGCGAGTTGTACTGGAGTGTAGCAAACGCTTCCAAGTTGTCTGAGGGGAAAGAGGCCATTGCTGTGGTGTGAACGGCCTTCTCTGCCACTCTTTCGGAGCACAGTGCTCTCTGGGCAGGCAGGCTAGTTCCTAGAGCAGAAGCATTTGAACAGACGTCTGCCCTGGTATACTTCCTACATCCGCACATCGAGTGCATCTTTCCTACGCTCCAGGCACCAACACGGTGCACAGAACTCCTCCTGATGGCGAGACAGAAGACGCAACATTTCTTCTAGGGGGCTCGTGAGGGGCGAGGCCTCTTGAGGAGTTGGACCCTCGAATGCCACTGAAACCACTGAGGTTGATTGCCACTTTATGTTAGCGACACACTGAGAGCATTTCAGGTTCATGGAACCCCGTGCAGTGCGCCACGAGAGAAGAAAACGCAGATGCTGCCTTGACAGGGTTAGATTGAATTGCCTCTGTCCCCCCTCCGGAAACTAACTTTCCCAGAGCCAGCACAGCTTCACGTCCCGAGCAACGTTTTCTGCTGTGTGCCAGGATACATGAAAGGAAACCTGGGGACGCTGGGAGACTCTGAGCTGTACGCGGCTTGCCAAAGCTTCTAGACCCTTCAGGGGTCAGTGTGGCCCTTCTGGAGAGTGACACAGCATGTTTCCTAATGGAAACCTAGTGTTACATTTCGGGGACTTTCTGCACAACCTTCCTCAGCCGCCTAGCTGGATGTCCTTGCCCAGAAGCGGCAGTTGCCAAGGAGTTCTTTCCCAGGAGCTCGTGAGACAGCATACCATGCAGAACCGCAGAGAAGGAGACCAGCCTTTCTCCGGGTTCTCAGAGGTTCGCTTTTCTGCCTTTGAGCCTCTGAAGTCAGAGATCCAGTCAGCTCCCAATGATACTTTAGAACTGTAGTATTGAAGGTCTCTCTGCCATCAGCCCCCTGCTCAGCTCCCGTCTCCTAGGTGCATTCAGTGAAGTAGCATCCACTCTGCAGCCTCCCGCACCATGTTGTTTAGGAACGGCACATTTCCTCTTCGTAAAGAAATCTTTTCTTGCAGCCTGCCTGGCCCGAGCTCCTATTCCTTTTCCGAAGGCCGAGTTCGGCATAGCCCTGCAATGACCCCTTCCCTCAAGGCCGGACACATCTCTGAAAGACTATACTCCATGGGTCCCCATTCATTACATCTTACCTCCCATGAAACACAAAGGAGTTGTAGCGTGATGGGAGGAAACAACGGCCTCCTTCTCCTTCTCGGAATACCCCGTTGCCCAAGGTTACGGGCCTTGTCCAGAAGCAACAGTTGCCCAGGATTTCTTTGCTTTGAGCTCGTGAGACAGCATATCATGTAGGACCGCCGAGAAGGAGACCTGCCTCTCTCTGGTTTGGAAGAGGTTAGCTTTTCTACTCAGCCTTGGAGCACAAAGACCCAGCCAATTCCCAAGGACAGTTTCGAAGGTTACTGGTGCAGGTCTCTCTGCGCTTAGCCCACCGTTCAGCTACAGTCTGTAAAGTGCATTCAGGGAAGAGCAAGAAAGTCTCCAACGCCCCGCGTCTTGTGGGGAAGGAACAGCACATTCTCTCCTCAGTGAAGACGTCCTTTCTTGCAGACTGCCAGGCTGGGACTCCTCTTCCGTCTCAGACCACCGAGTTTGGCATAGCGTTGAAATGACCCCTTCCCTCAACGCCGTAGGCATCTCTTCAAGAACATAAACCCTGTGTGCCCATTCGTTATACCTCACCGCCCTAAGAAACACCGAAGAGCTGTGGCTGGATGGTAGGAAACAGTGGCCGTAGTGTCCTTCGATCAATATCCCGTTCCAAAGGCCCCCCCGTGAAAATCTCTTGCTTTCGAGGGCCTAGGGCATTCCAAGGGCTGCCAAACACAGCTCAAGGAGGCGAAATAAGAGAAGCAGAACTTGCTCCTGAGAAACTCGTACATACACTGAACCCAAAGCGTGCCTCTTCGTGGAGACCGAAGGCCTCCCCAGCTCAGATTCTGGGCCCTGGAACACAGTGCTAACCGCTGCCTTCAAGGAGAGGTAGGCAAGGAATGTTTTCACGTCTCGCCTGCCTCTCAGGGCCTGTTCAGCTTGAGTGGAAAATATCCACAGCCTGCCCGAACGTCCTGCCGAGCAGCGAGTTGTACTGGAGTGTAGCAAACGCTTCCAAGTTGTCTGAGGGGAAAGAGGCCATTGCTGTGGTGTGAACGGCCTTCTCTGCCACTCTTTCGGAGCACAGTGCTCTCTGGGCAGGCAGGCTAGTTCCTAGAGCAGAAGCATTTGAACAGACGTCTGCCCTGGTATACTTCCTACATCCGCACATCGAGTGCATCTTTCCTACGCTCCAGGCACCAACACGGTGCACAGAACTCCTCCTGATGGCGAGACAGAAGACGCAACATTTCTTCTAGGGGGCTCGTGAGGGGCGAGGCCTCTTGAGGAGTTGGACCCTCGAATGCCACTGAAACCACTGAGGTTGATTGCCACTTTATGTTAGCGACACACTGAGAGCATTTCAGGTTCATGGAACCCCGTGCAGTGCGCCACGAGAGAAGAAAACGCAGATGCTGCCTTGACAGGGTTAGATTGAATTGCCTCTGTCCCCCCTCCGGAAACTAACTTTCCCAGAGCCAGCACAGCTTCACGTCCCGAGCAACGTTTTCTGCTGTGTGCCAGGATACATGAAAGGAAACCTGGGGACGCTGGGAGACTCTGAGCTGTACGCGGCTTGCCAAAGCTTCTAGACCCTTCAGGGGTCAGTGTGGCCCTTCTGGAGAGTGACACAGCATGTTTCCTAATGGAAACCTAGTGTTACATTTCGGGGACTTTCTGCACAACCTTCCTCAGCCGCCTAGCTGGATGTCCTTGCCCAGAAGCGGCAGTTGCCAAGGAGTTCTTTCCCAGGAGCTCGTGAGACAGCATACCATGCAGAACCGCAGAGAAGGAGACCAGCCTTTCTCCGGGTTCTCAGAGGTTCGCTTTTCTGCCTTTGAGCCTCTGAAGTCAGAGATCCAGTCAGCTCCCAATGATACTTTAGAACTGTAGTATTGAAGGTCTCTCTGCCATCAGCCCCCTGCTCAGCTCCCGTCTCCTAGGTGCATTCAGTGAAGTAGCATCCACTCTGCAGCCTCCCGCACCATGTTGTTTAGGAACGGCACATTTCCTCTTCGTAAAGAAATCTTTTCTTGCAGCCTGCCTGGCCCGAGCTCCTATTCCTTTTCCGAAGGCCGAGTTCGGCATAGCCCTGCAATGACCCCTTCCCTCAAGGCCGGACACATCTCTGAAAGACTATACTCCATGGGTCCCCATTCATTACATCTTACCTCCCATGAAACACAAAGGAGTTGTAGCGTGATGGGAGGAAACAACGGCCTCCTTCTCCTTCTCGGAATACCCCGTTGCCCAAGGTTACGGGCCTTGTCCAGAAGCAACAGTTGCCCAGGATTTCTTTGCTTTGAGCTCGTGAGACAGCATATCATGTAGGACCGCCGAGAAGGAGACCTGCCTCTCTCTGGTTTGGAAGAGGTTAGCTTTTCTACTCAGCCTTGGAGCACAAAGACCCAGCCAATTCCCAAGGACAGTTTCGAAGGTTACTGGTGCAGGTCTCTCTGCGCTTAGCCCACCGTTCAGCTACAGTCTGTAAAGTGCATTCAGGGAAGAGCAAGAAAGTCTCCAACGCCCCGCGTCTTGTGGGGAAGGAACAGCACATTCTCTCCTCAGTGAAGACGTCCTTTCTTGCAGACTGCCAGGCTGGGACTCCTCTTCCGTCTCAGACCACCGAGTTTGGCATAGCGTTGAAATGACCCCTTCCCTCAACGCCGTAGGCATCTCTTCAAGAACATAAACCCTGTGTGCCCATTCGTTATACCTCACCGCCCTAAGAAACACCGAAGAGCTGTGGCTGGATGGTAGGAAACAGTGGCCGTAGTGTCCTTCGATCAATATCCCGTTCCAAAGGCCCCCCCGTGAAAATCTCTTGCTTTCGAGGGCCTAGGGCATTCCAAGGGCTGCCAAACACAGCTCAAGGAGGCGAAATAAGAGAAGCAGAACTTGCTCCTGAGAAACTCGTACATACACTGAACCCAAAGCGTGCCTCTTCGTGGAGACCGAAGGCCTCCCCAGCTCAGATTCTGGGCCCTGGAACACAGTGCTAACCGCTGCCTTCAAGGAGAGGTAGGCAAGGAATGTTTTCACGTCTCGCCTGCCTCTCAGGGCCTGTTCAGCTTGAGTGGAAAATATCCACAGCCTGCCCGAACGTCCTGCCGAGCAGCGAGTTGTACTGGAGTGTAGCAAACGCTTCCAAGTTGTCTGAGGGGAAAGAGGCCATTGCTGTGGTGTGAACGGCCTTCTCTGCCACTCTTTCGGAGCACAGTGCTCTCTGGGCAGGCAGGCTAGTTCCTAGAGCAGAAGCATTTGAACAGACGTCTGCCCTGGTATACTTCCTACATCCGCACATCGAGTGCATCTTTCCTACGCTCCAGGCACCAACACGGTGCACAGAACTCCTCCTGATGGCGAGACAGAAGACGCAACATTTCTTCTAGGGGGCTCGTGAGGGGCGAGGCCTCTTGAGGAGTTGGACCCTCGAATGCCGCTGAAACCACTGAGGTTGATTGCCACGTTATGTTAGCGACACACTGAGAGCATTTCAGGTTCATGGAACCCCGTGCAGTGCGCCACGAGAGAAGAAAACGCAGATGCTGCCTTGACAGGGTTAGATTGAATTGCCTCTGTCCCCCCTCCGGAAACTAACTTTCCCAGAGCCAGCACAGCTTCACGTCCCGAGCAACGTTTTCTGCTGTGTGCCAGGATACATGAAAGGAAACCTGGGGACGCTGGGGGACTCTGAGCTGTACGCGGCTTGCCAAAGCTTCTAGACCCTTCAGGGGTCAGTGTGGCCCTTCTGGAGAGTGACACAGCATGTTTCCTAATGGAAACCTAGTGTTACATTTCGGGGACTTTCTGCACAACCTTCCTCAGCCGCCTAGCTGGATGTCCTTGCCCAGAAGCGGCAGTTGCCAAGGAGTTCTTTCCCAGGAGCTCGTGAGACAGCATACCATGCAGAACCGCAGAGAAGGAGACCAGCCTTTCTCCGGGTTCTCAGAGGTTCGCTTTTCTGCCTTTGAGCCTCTGAAGTCAGAGATCCAGTCAGCTCCCAATGATACTTTAGAACTGTAGTATTGAAGGTCTCTCTGCCATCAGCCCCCTGCTCAGCTCCCGTCTCCTAGGTGCATTCAGTGAAGTAGCATCCACTCTGCAGCCTCCCGCACCATGTTGTTTAGGAACGGCACATTTCCTCTTCGTAAAGAAATCTTTTCTTGCAGCCTGCCTGGCCCGAGCTCCTATTCCTTTTCCGAAGGCCGAGTTCGGCATAGCCCTGCAATGACCCCTTCCCTCAAGGCCGGACACATCTCTGAAAGACTATACTCCATGGGTCCCCATTCATTACATCTTACCTCCCATGAAACACAAAGGAGTTGTAGCGTGATGGGAGGAAACAACGGCCTCCTTCTCCTTCTCGGAATACCCCGTTGCCCAAGGTTACGGGCCTTGTCCAGAAGCAACAGTTGCCCAGGATTTCTTTGCTTTGAGCTCGTGAGACAGCATATCATGTAGGACCGCCGAGAAGGAGACCTGCCTCTCTCTGGTTTGGAAGAGGTTAGCTTTTCTACTCAGCCTTGGAGCACAAAGACCCAGCCAATTCCCAAGGACAGTTTCGAAGGTTACTGGTGCAGGTCTCTCTGCGCTTAGCCCACCGTTCAGCTACAGTCTGTAAAGTGCATTCAGGGAAGAGCAAGAAAGTCTCCAACGCCCCGCGTCTTGTGGGGAAGGAACAGCACATTCTCTCCTCAGTGAAGACGTCCTTTCTTGCAGACTGCCAGGCTGGGACTCCTCTTCCGTCTCAGACCACCGAGTTTGGCATAGCGTTGAAATGACCCCTTCCCTCAACGCCGTAGGCATCTCTTCAAGAACATAAACCCTGTGTGCCCATTCGTTATACCTCACCGCCCTAAGAAACACCGAAGAGCTGTGGCTGGATGGTAGGAAACAGTGGCCGTAGTGTCCTTCGATCAATATCCCGTTCCAAAGGCCCCCCCGTGAAAATCTCTTGCTTTCGAGGGCCTAGGGCATTCCAAGGGCTGCCAAACACAGCTCAAGGAGGCGAAATAAGAGAAGCAGAACTTGCTCCTGAGAAACTCGTACATACACTGAACCCAAAGCGTGCCTCTTCGTGGAGACCGAAGGCCTCCCCAGCTCAGATTCTGGGCCCTGGAACACAGTGCTAACCGCTGCCTTCAAGGAGAGGTAGGCAAGGAATGTTTTCACGTCTCGCCTGCCTCTCAGGGCCTGTTCAGCTTGAGTGGAAAATATCCACAGCCTGCCCGAACGTCCTGCCGAGCAGCGAGTTGTACTGGAGTGTAGCAAACGCTTCCAAGTTGTCTGAGGGGAAAGAGGCCATTGCTGTGGTGTGAACGGCCTTCTCTGCCACTCTTTCGGAGCACAGTGCTCTCTGGGCAGGCAGGCTAGTTCCTAGAGCAGAAGCATTTGAACAGACGTCTGCCCTGGTATACTTCCTACATCCGCACATCGAGTGCATCTTTCCTACGCTCCAGGCACCCACACGGTGCACAGAACTCCTCCTGATGGCGAGACAGAAGACGCAACATTTCTTCTAGGGGGCTCGTGAGGGGCGAGGCCTCTTGAGGAGTTGGACCCTCGAATGCCGCTGAAACCACTGAGGTTGATTGCCACGTTATGTTAGCGACACACTGAGAGCATTTCAGGTTCATGGAACCCCGTGCAGTGCGCCACGAGAGAAGAAAACGCAGATGCTGCCTTGACAGGGTTAGATTGAATTGCCTCTGTCCCCCCTCCGGAAACTAACTTTCCCAGAGCCAGCACAGCTTCACGTCCCGAGCAACGTTTTCTGCTGTGTGCCAGGATACATGAAAGGAAACCTGGGGACGCTGGGGGACTCTGAGCTGTACGCGGCTTGCCAAAGCTTCTAGACCCTTCAGGGGTCAGTGTGGCCCTTCTGGAGAGTGACACAGCATGTTTCCTAATGGAAACCTAGTGTTACATTTCGGGGACTTTCTGCACAACCTTCCTCAGCCGCCTAGCTGGATGTCCTTGCCCAGAAGCGGCAGTTGCCAAGGAGTTCTTTCCCAGGAGCTCGTGAGACAGCATACCATGCAGAACCGCAGAGAAGGAGACCAGCCTTTCTCCGGGTTCTCAGAGGTTCGCTTTTCTGCCTTTGAGCCTCTGAACTCAGAGATCCAGTCAGCTCCCAATGATACTTTAGAACTGTAGTATTGAAGGTCTCTCTGCCATCAGCCCCCTGCTCAGCTCCCGTCTCCTAGGTGCATTCAGTGAAGTAGCATCCACTCTGCAGCCTCCCGCACCATGTTGTTTAGGAACGGCACATTTCCTCTTCGTAAAGAAATCTTTTCTTGCAGCCTGCCTGGCCCGAGCTCCTATTCCTTTTCCGAAGGCCGAGTTCGGCATAGCCCTGCAATGACCCCTTCCCTCAAGGCCGGACACATCTCTGAAAGACTATACTCCATGGGTCCCCATTCATTACATCTTACCTCCCATGAAACACAAAGGAGTTGTAGCGTGATGGGAGGAAACAACGGCCTCCTTCTCCTTCTCGGAATACCCCGTTGCCCAAGGTTACGGGCCTTGTCCAGAAGCAACAGTTGCCCAGGATTTCTTTGCTTTGAGCTCGTGAGACAGCATATCATGTAGGACCGCCGAGAAGGAGACCTGCCTCTCTCTGGTTTGGAAGAGGTTAGCTTTTCTACTCAGCCTTGGAGCACAAAGACCCAGCCAATTCCCAAGGACAGTTTCGAAGGTTACTGGTGCAGGTCTCTCTGCGCTTAGCCCACCGTTCAGCTACAGTCTGTAAAGTGCATTCAGGGAAGAGCAAGAAAGTCTCCAACGCCCCGCGTCTTGTGGGGAAGGAACAGCACATTCTCTCCTCAGTGAAGACGTCCTTTCTTGCAGACTGCCAGGCTGGGACTCCTCTTCCGTCTCAGACCACCGAGTTTGGCATAGCGTTGAAATGACCCCTTCCCTCAACGCCGTAGGCATCTCTTCAAGAACATAAACCCTGTGTGCCCATTCGTTATACCTCACCGCCCTAAGAAACACCGAAGAGCTGTGGCTGGATGGTAGGAAACAGTGGCCGTAGTGTCCTTCGATCAATATCCCATTCCAAAGGCCCCCCCGTGAAAATCTCTTGCTTTCGAGGGCCTAGGGCATTCCAAGGGCTGCCAAACACAGCTCAAGGAGGCGAAATAAGAGAAGCAGAACTTGCTCCTGAGAAACTCGTACATACACTGAACCCAAAGCGTGCCTCTTCGTGGAGACCGAAGGCCTCCCCAGCTCAGATTCTGGGCCCTGGAACACAGTGCTAACCGCTGCCTTCAAGGAGAGGTAGGCAAGGAATGTTTTCACGTCTCGCCTGCCTCTCAGGGCCTGTTCAGCTTGAGTGGAAAATATCCACAGCCTGCCCGAACGTCCTGCCGAGCAGCGAGTTGTACTGGAGTGTAGCAAACGCTTCCAAGTTGTCTGAGGGGAAAGAGGCCATTGCTGTGGTGTGAACGGCCTTCTCTGCCACTCTTTCGGAGCACAGTGCTCTCTGGGCAGGCAGGCTAGTTCCTAGAGCAGAAGCATTTGAACAGACGTCTGCCCTGGTATACTTCCTACATCCGCACATCGAGTGCATCTTTCCTACGCTCCAGGCACCCACACGGTGCACAGAACTCCTCCTGATGGCGAGACAGAAGACGCAACATTTCTTCTAGGGGGCTCGTGAGGGGCGAGGCCTCTTGAGGAGTTGGACCCTCGAATGCCGCTGAAACCACTGAGGTTGATTGCCACGTTATGTTAGCGACACACTGAGAGCATTTCAGGTTCATGGAACCCCGTGCAGTGCGCCACGAGAGAAGAAAACGCAGATGCTGCCTTGACAGGGTTAGATTGAATTGCCTCTGTCCCCCCTCCGGAAACTAACTTTCCCAGAGCCAGCACAGCTTCACGTCCCGAGCAACGTTTTCTGCTGTGTGCCAGGATACATGAAAGGAAACCTGGGGACGCTGGGGGACTCTGAGCTGTACGCGGCTTGCCAAAGCTTCTAGACCCTTCAGGGGTCAGTGTGGCCCTTCTGGAGAGTGACACAGCATGTTTCCTAATGGAAACCTAGTGTTACATTTCGGGGACTTTCTGCACAACCTTCCTCAGCCGCCTAGCTGGATGTCCTTGCCCAGAAGCGGCAGTTGCCAAGGAGTTCTTTCCCAGGAGCTCGTGAGACAGCATACCATGCAGAACCGCAGAGAAGGAGACCAGCCTTTCTCCGGGTTCTCAGAGGTTCGCTTTTCTGCCTTTGAGCCTCTGAACTCAGAGATCCAGTCAGCTCCCAATGATACTTTAGAACTGTAGTATTGAAGGTCTCTCTGCCATCAGCCCCCTGCTCAGCTCCCGTCTCCTAGGTGCATTCAGTGAAGTAGCATCCACTCTGCAGCCTCCCGCACCATGTTGTTTAGGAACGGCACATTTCCTCTTCGTAAAGAAATCTTTTCTTGCAGCCTGCCTGGCCCGAGCTCCTATTCCTTTTCCGAAGGCCGAGTTCGGCATAGCCCTGCAATGACCCCTTCCCTCAAGGCCGGACACATCTCTGAAAGACTATACTCCATGGGTCCCCATTCATTACATCTTACCTCCCATGAAACACAAAGGAGTTGTAGCGTGATGGGAGGAAACAACGGCCTCCTTCTCCTTCTCGGAATACCCCGTTGCCCAAGGTTACGGGCCTTGTCCAGAAGCAACAGTTGCCCAGGATTTCTTTGCTTTGAGCTCGTGAGACAGCATATCATGTAGGACCGCCGAGAAGGAGACCTGCCTCTCTCTGGTTTGGAAGAGGTTAGCTTTTCTACTCAGCCTTGGAGCACAAAGACCCAGCCAATTCCCAAGGACAGTTTCGAAGGTTACTGGTGCAGGTCTCTCTGCGCTTAGCCCACCGTTCAGCTACAGTCTGTAAAGTGCATTCAGGGAAGAGCAAGAAAGTCTCCAACGCCCCGCGTCTTGTGGGGAAGGAACAGCACATTCTCTCCTCAGTGAAGACGTCCTTTCTTGCAGACTGCCAGGCTGGGACTCCTCTTCCGTCTCAGACCACCGAGTTTGGCATAGCGTTGAAATGACCCCTTCCCTCAACGCCGTAGGCATCTCTTCAAGAACATAAACCCTGTGTGCCCATTCGTTATACCTCACCGCCCTAAGAAACACCGAAGAGCTGTGGCTGGATGGTAGGAAACAGTGGCCGTAGTGTCCTTCGATCAATATCCCGTTCCAAAGGCCCCCCCGTGAAAATCTCTTGCTTTCGAGGGCCTAGGGCATTCCAAGGGCTGCCAAACACAGCTCAAGGAGGCGAAATAAGAGAAGCAGAACTTGCTCCTGAGAAACTCGTACATACACTGAACCCAAAGCGTGCCTCTTCGTGGAGACCGAAGGCCTCCCCAGCTCAGATTCTGGGCCCTGGAACACAGTGCTAACCGCTGCCTTCAAGGAGAGGTAGGCAAGGAATGTTTTCACGTCTCGCCTGCCTCTCAGGGCCTGTTCAGCTTGAGTGGAAAATATCCACAGCCTGCCCGAACGTCCTGCCGAGCAGCGAGTTGTACTGGAGTGTAGCAAACGCTTCCAAGTTGTCTGAGGGGAAAGAGGCCATTGCTGTGGTGTGAACGGCCTTCTCTGCCACTCTTTCGGAGCACAGTGCTCTCTGGGCAGGCAGGCTAGTTCCTAGAGCAGAAGCATTTGAACAGACGTCTGCCCTGGTATACTTCCTACATCCGCACATCGAGTGCATCTTTCCTACGCTCCAGGCACCCACACGGTGCACAGAACTCCTCCTGATGGCGAGACAGAAGACGCAACATTTCTTCTAGGGGGCTCGTGAGGGGCGAGGCCTCTTGAGGAGTTGGACCCTCGAATGCCGCTGAAACCACTGAGGTTGATTGCCACGTTATGTTAGCGACACACTGAGAGCATTTCAGGTTCATGGAACCCCGTGCAGTGCGCCACGAGAGAAGAAAACGCAGATGCTGCCTTGACAGGGTTAGATTGAATTGCCTCTGTCCCCCCTCCGGAAACTAACTTTCCCAGAGCCAGCACAGCTTCACGTCCCGAGCAGCGTTTTCTGCTGTGTGCCAGGATACATGAAAGGAAACCTGGGGACGCTGGGGGACTCTGAGCTGTACGCGGCTTGCCAAAGCTTCTAGACCCTTCAGGGGTCAGTGTGGCCCTTCTGGAGAGTGACACAGCATGTTTCCTAATGGAAACCTAGTGTTACATTTCGGGGACTTTCTGCACAACCTTCCTCAGCCGCCTAGCTGGATGTCCTTGCCCAGAAGCGGCAGTTGCCAAGGAGTTCTTTCCCAGGAGCTCGTGAGACAGCATACCATGCAGAACCGCAGAGAAGGAGACCAGCCTTTCTCCGGGTTCTCAGAGGTTCGCTTTTCTGCCTTTGAGCCTCTGAAGTCAGAGATCCAGTCAGCTCCCAATGATACTTTAGAACTGTAGTATTGAAGGTCTCTCTGCCATCAGCCCCCTGCTCAGCTCCCGTCTCCTAGGTGCATTCAGTGAAGTAGCATCCACTCTGCAGCCTCCCGCACCATGTTGTTTAGGAACGGCACATTTCCTCTTCGTAAAGAAATCTTTTCTTGCAGCCTGCCTGGCCCGAGCTCCTATTCCTTTTCCGAAGGCCGAGTTCGGCATAGCCCTGCAATGACCCCTTCCCTCAAGGCCGGACACATCTCTGAAAGACTATACTCCATGGGTCCCCATTCATTACATCTTACCTCCCATGAAACACAAAGGAGTTGTAGCGTGATGGGAGGAAACAACGGCCTCCTTCTCCTTCTCGGAATACCCCGTTGCCCAAGGTTACGGGCCTTGTCCAGAAGCAACAGTTGCCCAGGATTTCTTTGCTTTGAGCTCGTGAGACAGCATATCATGTAGGACCGCCGAGAAGGAGACCTGCCTCTCTCTGGTTTGGAAGAGGTTAGCTTTTCTACTCAGCCTTGGAGCACAAAGACCCAGCCAATTCCCAAGGACAGTTTCGAAGGTTACTGGTGCAGGTCTCTCTGCGCTTAGCCCACCGTTCAGCTACAGTCTGTAAAGTGCATTCAGGGAAGAGCAAGAAAGTCTCCAACGCCCCGCGTCTTGTGGGGAAGGAACAGCACATTCTCTCCTCAGTGAAGACGTCCTTTCTTGCAGACTGCCAGGCTGGGACTCCTCTTCCGTCTCAGACCACCGAGTTTGGCATAGCGTTGAAATGACCCCTTCCCTCAACGCCGTAGGCATCTCTTCAAGAACATAAACCCTGTGTGCCCATTCGTTATACCTCACCGCCCTAAGAAACACCGAAGAGCTGTGGCTGGATGGTAGGAAACAGTGGCCGTAGTGTCCTTCGATCAATATCCCGTTCCAAAGGCCCCCCCGTGAAAATCTCTTGCTTTCGAGGGCCTAGGGCATTCCAAGGGCTGCCAAACACAGCTCAAGGAGGCGAAATAAGAGAAGCAGAACTTGCTCCTGAGAAACTCGTACATACACTGAACCCAAAGCGTGCCTCTTCGTGGAGACCGAAGGCCTCCCCAGCTCAGATTCTGGGCCCTGGAACACAGTGCTAACCGCTGCCTTCAAGGAGAGGTAGGCAAGGAATGTTTTCACGTCTCGCCTGCCTCTCAGGGCCTGTTCAGCTTGAGTGGAAAATATCCACAGCCTGCCCGAACGTCCTGCCGAGCAGCGAGTTGTACTGGAGTGTAGCAAACGCTTCCAAGTTGTCTGAGGGGAAAGAGGCCATTGCTGTGGTGTGAACGGCCTTCTCTGCCACTCTTTCGGAGCACAGTGCTCTCTGGGCAGGCAGGCTAGTTCCTAGAGCAGAAGCATTTGAACAGACGTCTGCCCTGGTATACTTCCTACATCCGCACATCGAGTGCATCTTTCCTACGCTCCAGGCACCCACACGGTGCACAGAACTCCTCCTGATGGCGAGACAGAAGACGCAACATTTCTTCTAGGGGGCTCGTGAGGGGCGAGGCCTCTTGAGGAGTTGGACCCTCGAATGCCGCTGAAACCACTGAGGTTGATTGCCACGTTATGTTAGCGACACACTGAGAGCATTTCAGGTTCATGGAACCCCGTGCAGTGCGCCACGAGAGAAGAAAACGCAGATGCTGCCTTGACAGGGTTAGATTGAATTGCCTCTGTCCCCCCTCCGGAAACTAACTTTCCCAGAGCCAGCACAGCTTCACGTCCCGAGCAGCGTTTTCTGCTGTGTGCCAGGATACATGAAAGGAAACCTGGGGACGCTGGGAGGCTCTGAGCTGTACGCGGCTTGCCAAAGCTTCTAGACCCTTCAGGGGTCAGTGTGGCCCTTCTGGAGAGTGACACAGCATGTTTCCTAATGGAAACCTAGTGTTACATTTCGGGGACTTTCTGCACAACCTTCCTCAGCCGCCTAGCTGGATGTCCTTGCCCAGAAGCGGCAGTTGCCAAGGAGTTCTTTCCCAGGAGCTCGTGAGACAGCATACCATGCAGAACCGCAGAGAAGGAGACCAGCCTTTCTCCGGGTTCTCAGAGGTTCGCTTTTCTGCCTTTGAGCCTCTGAAGTCAGAGATCCAGTCAGCTCCCAATGATACTTTAGAACTGTAGTATTGAAGGTCTCTCTGCCATCAGCCCCCTGCTCAGCTCCCGTCTCCTAGGTGCATTCAGTGAAGTAGCATCCACTCTGCAGCCTCCCGCACCATGTTGTTTAGGAACGGCACATTTCCTCTTCGTAAAGAAATCTTTTCTTGCAGCCTGCCTGGCCCGAGCTCCTATTCCTTTTCCGAAGGCCGAGTTCGGCATAGCCCTGCAATGACCCCTTCCCTCAAGGCCGGACACATCTCTGAAAGACTATACTCCATGGGTCCCCATTCATTACATCTTACCTCCCATGAAACACAAAGGAGTTGTAGCGTGATGGGAGGAAACAACGGCCTCCTTCTCCTTCTCGGAATACCCCGTTGCCCAAGGTTACGGGCCTTGTCCAGAAGCAACAGTTGCCCAGGATTTCTTTGCTTTGAGCTCGTGAGACAGCATATCATGTAGGACCGCCGAGAAGGAGACCTGCCTCTCTCTGGTTTGGAAGAGGTTAGCTTTTCTACTCAGCCTTGGAGCACAAAGACCCAGCCAATTCCCAAGGACAGTTTCGAAGGTTACTGGTGCAGGTCTCTCTGCGCTTAGCCCACCGTTCAGCTACAGTCTGTAAAGTGCATTCAGGGAAGAGCAAGAAAGTCTCCAACGCCCCGCGTCTTGTGGGGAAGGAACAGCACATTCTCTCCTCAGTGAAGACGTCCTTTCTTGCAGACTGCCAGGCTGGGACTCCTCTTCCGTCTCAGACCACCGAGTTTGGCATAGCGTTGAAATGACCCCTTCCCTCAACGCCGTAGGCATCTCTTCAAGAACATAAACCCTGTGTGCCCATTCGTTATACCTCACCGCCCTAAGAAACACCGAAGAGCTGTGGCTGGATGGTAGGAAACAGTGGCCGTAGTGTCCTTCGATCAATATCCCGTTCCAAAGGCCCCCCCGTGAAAATCTCTTGCTTTCGAGGGCCTAGGGCATTCCAAGGGCTGCCAAACACAGCTCAAGGAGGCGAAATAAGAGAAGCAGAACTTGCTCCTGAGAAACTCGTACATACACTGAACCCAAAGCGTGCCTCTTCGTGGAGACCGAAGGCCTCCCCAGCTCAGATTCTGGGCCCTGGAACACAGTGCTAACCGCTGCCTTCAAGGAGAGGTAGGCAAGGAATGTTTTCACGTCTCGCCTGCCTCTCAGGGCCTGTTCAGCTTGAGTGGAAAATATCCACAGCCTGCCCGAACGTCCTGCCGAGCAGCGAGTTGTACTGGAGTGTAGCAAACGCTTCCAAGTTGTCTGAGGGGAAAGAGGCCATTGCTGTGGTGTGAACGGCCTTCTCTGCCACTCTTTCGGAGCACAGTGCTCTCTGGGCAGGCAGGCTAGTTCCTAGAGCAGAAGCATTTGAACAGACGTCTGCCCTGGTATACTTCCTACATCCGCACATCGAGTGCATCTTTCCTACGCTCCAGGCACCCACACGGTGCACAGAACTCCTCCTGATGGCGAGACAGAAGACGCAACATTTCTTCTAGGGGGCTCGTGAGGGGCGAGGCCTCTTGAGGAGTTGGACCCTCGAATGCCGCTGAAACCACTGAGGTTGATTGCCACGTTATGTTAGCGACACACTGAGAGCATTTCAGGTTCATGGAACCCCGTGCAGTGCGCCACGAGAGAAGAAAACGCAGATGCTGCCTTGACAGGGTTAGATTGAATTGCCTCTGTCCCCCCTCCGGAAACTAACTTTCCCAGAGCCAGCACAGCTTCACGTCCCGAGCAACGTTTTCTGCTGTGTGCCAGGATACATGAAAGGAAACCTGGGGACGCTGGGAGACTCTGAGCTGTACGCGGCTTGCCAAAGCTTCTAGACCCTTCAGGGGTCAGTGTGGCCCTTCTGGAGAGTGACACAGCATGTTTCCTAATGGAAACCTAGTGTTACATTTCGGGGACTTTCTGCACAACCTTCCTCAGCCGCCTAGCTGGATGTCCTTGCCCAGAAGCGGCAGTTGCCAAGGAGTTCTTTCCCAGGAGCTCGTGAGACAGCATACCATGCAGAACCGCAGAGAAGGAGACCAGCCTTTCTCCGGGTTCTCAGAGGTTCGCTTTTCTGCCTTTGAGCCTCTGAACTCAGAGATCCAGTCAGCTCCCAATGATACTTTAGAACTGTAGTATTGAAGGTCTCTCTGCCATCAGCCCCCTGCTCAGCTCCCGTCTCCTAGGTGCATTCAGTGAAGTAGCATCCACTCTGCAGCCTCCCGCACCATGTTGTTTAGGAACGGCACATTTCCTCTTCGTAAAGAAATCTTTTCTTGCAGCCTGCCTGGCCCGAGCTCCTATTCCTTTTCCGAAGGCCGAGTTCGGCATAGCCCTGCAATGACCCCTTCCCTCAAGGCCGGACACATCTCTGAAAGACTATACTCCATGGGTCCCCATTCATTACATCTTACCTCCCATGAAACACAAAGGAGTTGTAGCGTGATGGGAGGAAACAACGGCCTCCTTCTCCTTCTCGGAATACCCCGTTGCCCAAGGTTACGGGCCTTGTCCAGAAGCAACAGTTGCCCAGGATTTCTTTGCTTTGAGCTCGTGAGACAGCATATCATGTAGGACCGCCGAGAAGGAGACCTGCCTCTCTCTGGTTTGGAAGAGGTTAGCTTTTCTACTCAGCCTTGGAGCACAAAGACCCAGCCAATTCCCAAGGACAGTTTCGAAGGTTACTGGTGCAGGTCTCTCTGCGCTTAGCCCACCGTTCAGCTACAGTCTGTAAAGTGCATTCAGGGAAGAGCAAGAAAGTCTCCAACGCCCCGCGTCTTGTGGGGAAGGAACAGCACATTCTCTCCTCAGTGAAGACGTCCTTTCTTGCAGACTGCCAGGCTGGGACTCCTCTTCCGTCTCAGACCACCGAGTTTGGCATAGCGTTGAAATGACCCCTTCCCTCAACGCCGTAGGCATCTCTTCAAGAACATAAACCCTGTGTGCCCATTCGTTATACCTCACCGCCCTAAGAAACACCGAAGAGCTGTGGCTGGATGGTAGGAAACAGTGGCCGTAGTGTCCTTCGATCAATATCCCGTTCCAAAGGCCCCCCCGTGAAAATCTCTTGCTTTCGAGGGCCTAGGGCATTCCAAGGGCTGCCAAACACAGCTCAAGGAGGCGAAATAAGAGAAGCAGAACTTGCTCCTGAGAAACTCGTACATACACTGAACCCAAAGCGTGCCTCTTCGTGGAGACCGAAGGCCTCCCCAGCTCAGATTCTGGGCCCTGGAACACAGTGCTAACCGCTGCCTTCAAGGAGAGGTAGGCAAGGAATGTTTTCACGTCTCGCCTGCCTCTCAGGGCCTGTTCAGCTTGAGTGGAAAATATCCACAGCCTGCCCGAACGTCCTGCCGAGCAGCGAGTTGTACTGGAGTGTAGCAAACGCTTCCAAGTTGTCTGAGGGGAAAGAGGCCATTGCTGTGGTGTGAACGGCCTTCTCTGCCACTCTTTCGGAGCACAGTGCTCTCTGGGCAGGCAGGCTAGTTCCTAGAGCAGAAGCATTTGAACAGACGTCTGCCCTGGTATACTTCCTACATCCGCACATCGAGTGCATCTTTCCTACGCTCCAGGCACCCACACGGTGCACAGAACTCCTCCTGATGGCGAGACAGAAGACGCAACATTTCTTCTAGGGGGCTCGTGAGGGGCGAGGCCTCTTGAGGAGTTGGACCCTCGAATGCCGCTGAAACCACTGAGGTTGATTGCCACGTTATGTTAGCGACACACTGAGAGCATTTCAGGTTCATGGAACCCCGTGCAGTGCGCCACGAGAGAAGAAAACGCAGATGCTGCCTTGACAGGGTTAGATTGAATTGCCTCTGTCCCCCCTCCGGAAACTAACTTTCCCAGAGCCAGCACAGCTTCACGTCCCGAGCAACGTTTTCTGCTGTGTGCCAGGATACATGAAAGGAAACCTGGGGACGCTGGGGGACTCTGAGCTGTACGCGGCTTGCCAAAGCTTCTAGACCCTTCAGGGGTCAGTGTGGCCCTTCTGGAGAGTGACACAGCATGTTTCCTAATGGAAACCTAGTGTTACATTTCGGGGACTTTCTGCACAACCTTCCTCAGCCGCCTAGCTGGATGTCCTTGCCCAGAAGCGGCAGTTGCCAAGGAGTTCTTTCCCAGGAGCTCGTGAGACAGCATACCATGCAGAACCGCAGAGAAGGAGACCAGCCTTTCTCCGGGTTCTCAGAGGTTCGCTTTTCTGCCTTTGAGCCTCTGAACTCAGAGATCCAGTCAGCTCCCAATGATACTTTAGAACTGTAGTATTGAAGGTCTCTCTGCCATCAGCCCCCTGCTCAGCTCCCGTCTCCTAGGTGCATTCAGTGAAGTAGCATCCACTCTGCAGCCTCCCGCACCATGTTGTTTAGGAACGGCACATTTCCTCTTCGTAAAGAAATCTTTTCTTGCAGCCTGCCTGGCCCGAGCTCCTATTCCTTTTCCGAAGGCCGAGTTCGGCATAGCCCTGCAATGACCCCTTCCCTCAAGGCCGGACACATCTCTGAAAGACTATACTCCATGGGTCCCCATTCATTACATCTTACCTCCCATGAAACACAAAGGAGTTGTAGCGTGATGGGAGGAAACAACGGCCTCCTTCTCCTTCTCGGAATACCCCGTTGCCCAAGGTTACGGGCCTTGTCCAGAAGCAACAGTTGCCCAGGATTTCTTTGCTTTGAGCTCGTGAGACAGCATATCATGTAGGACCGCCGAGAAGGAGACCTGCCTCTCTCTGGTTTGGAAGAGGTTAGCTTTTCTACTCAGCCTTGGAGCACAAAGACCCAGCCAATTCCCAAGGACAGTTTCGAAGGTTACTGGTGCAGGTCTCTCTGCGCTTAGCCCACCGTTCAGCTACAGTCTGTAAAGTGCATTCAGGGAAGAGCAAGAAAGTCTCCAACGCCCCGCGTCTTGTGGGGAAGGAACAGCACATTCTCTCCTCAGTGAAGACGTCCTTTCTTGCAGACTGCCAGGCTGGGACTCCTCTTCCGTCTCAGACCACCGAGTTTGGCATAGCGTTGAAATGACCCCTTCCCTCAACGCCGTAGGCATCTCTTCAAGAACATAAACCCTGTGTGCCCATTCGTTATACCTCACCGCCCTAAGAAACACCGAAGAGCTGTGGCTGGATGGTAGGAAACAGTGGCCGTAGTGTCCTTCGATCAATATCCCGTTCCAAAGGCCCCCCCGTGAAAATCTCTTGCTTTCGAGGGCCTAGGGCATTCCAAGGGCTGCCAAACACAGCTCAAGGAGGCGAAATAAGAGAAGCAGAACTTGCTCCTGAGAAACTCGTACATACACTGAACCCAAAGCGTGCCTCTTCGTGGAGACCGAAGGCCTCCCCAGCTCAGATTCTGGGCCCTGGAACACAGTGCTAACCGCTGCCTTCAAGGAGAGGTAGGCAAGGAATGTTTTCACGTCTCGCCTGCCTCTCAGGGCCTGTTCAGCTTGAGTGGAAAATATCCACAGCCTGCCCGAACGTCCTGCCGAGCAGCGAGTTGTACTGGAGTGTAGCAAACGCTTCCAAGTTGTCTGAGGGGAAAGAGGCCATTGCTGTGGTGTGAACGGCCTTCTCTGCCACTCTTTCGGAGCACAGTGCTCTCTGGGCAGGCAGGCTAGTTCCTAGAGCAGAAGCATTTGAACAGACGTCTGCCCTGGTATACTTCCTACATCCGCACATCGAGTGCATCTTTCCTACGCTCCAGGCACCCACACGGTGCACAGAACTCCTCCTGATGGCGAGACAGAAGACGCAACATTTCTTCTAGGGGGCTCGTGAGGGGCGAGGCCTCTTGAGGAGTTGGACCCTCGAATGCCGCTGAAACCACTGAGGTTGATTGCCACGTTATGTTAGCGACACACTGAGAGCATTTCAGGTTCATGGAACCCCGTGCAGTGCGCCACGAGAGAAGAAAACGCAGATGCTGCCTTGACAGGGTTAGATTGAATTGCCTCTGTCCCCCCTCCGGAAACTAACTTTCCCAGAGCCAGCACAGCTTCACGTCCCGAGCAGCGTTTTCTGCTGTGTGCCAGGATACATGAAAGGAAACCTGGGGACGCTGGGAGGCTCTGAGCTGTACGCGGCTTGCCAAAGCTTCTAGACCCTTCAGGGGTCAGTGTGGCCCTTCTGGAGAGTGACACAGCATGTTTCCTAATGGAAACCTAGTGTTACATTTCGGGGACTTTCTGCACAACCTTCCTCAGCCGCCTAGCTGGATGTCCTTGCCCAGAAGCGGCAGTTGCCAAGGAGTTCTTTCCCAGGAGCTCGTGAGACAGCATACCATGCAGAACCGCAGAGAAGGAGACCAGCCTTTCTCCGGGTTCTCAGAGGTTCGCTTTTCTGCCTTTGAGCCTCTGAACTCAGAGATCCAGTCAGCTCCCAATGATACTTTAGAACTGTAGTATTGAAGGTCTCTCTGCCATCAGCCCCCTGCTCAGCTCCCGTCTCCTAGGTGCATTCAGTGAAGTAGCATCCACTCTGCAGCCTCCCGCACCATGTTGTTTAGGAACGGCACATTTCCTCTTCGTAAAGAAATCTTTTCTTGCAGCCTGCCTGGCCCGAGCTCCTATTCCTTTTCCGAAGGCCGAGTTCGGCATAGCCCTGCAATGACCCCTTCCCTCAAGGCCGGACACATCTCTGAAAGACTATACTCCATGGGTCCCCATTCATTACATCTTACCTCCCATGAAACACAAAGGAGTTGTAGCGTGATGGGAGGAAACAACGGCCTCCTTCTCCTTCTCGGAATACCCCGTTGCCCAAGGTTACGGGCCTTGTCCAGAAGCAACAGTTGCCCAGGATTTCTTTGCTTTGAGCTCGTGAGACAGCATATCATGTAGGACCGCCGAGAAGGAGACCTGCCTCTCTCTGGTTTGGAAGAGGTTAGCTTTTCTACTCAGCCTTGGAGCACAAAGACCCAGCCAATTCCCAAGGACAGTTTCGAAGGTTACTGGTGCAGGTCTCTCTGCGCTTAGCCCACCGTTCAGCTACAGTCTGTAAAGTGCATTCAGGGAAGAGCAAGAAAGTCTCCAACGCCCCGCGTCTTGTGGGGAAGGAACAGCACATTCTCTCCTCAGTGAAGACGTCCTTTCTTGCAGACTGCCAGGCTGGGACTCCTCTTCCGTCTCAGACCACCGAGTTTGGCATAGCGTTGAAATGACCCCTTCCCTCAACGCCGTAGGCATCTCTTCAAGAACATAAACCCTGTGTGCCCATTCGTTATACCTCACCGCCCTAAGAAACACCGAAGAGCTGTGGCTGGATGGTAGGAAACAGTGGCCGTAGTGTCCTTCGATCAATATCCCGTTCCAAAGGCCCCCCCGTGAAAATCTCTTGCTTTCGAGGGCCTAGGGCATTCCAAGGGCTGCCAAACACAGCTCAAGGAGGCGAAATAAGAGAAGCAGAACTTGCTCCTGAGAAACTCGTACATACACTGAACCCAAAGCGTGCCTCTTCGTGGAGACCGAAGGCCTCCCCAGCTCAGATTCTGGGCCCTGGAACACAGTGCTAACCGCTGCCTTCAAGGAGAGGTAGGCAAGGAATGTTTTCACGTCTCGCCTGCCTCTCAGGGCCTGTTCAGCTTGAGTGGAAAATATCCACAGCCTGCCCGAACGTCCTGCCGAGCAGCGAGTTGTACTGGAGTGTAGCAAACGCTTCCAAGTTGTCTGAGGGGAAAGAGGCCATTGCTGTGGTGTGAACGGCCTTCTCTGCCACTCTTTCGGAGCACAGTGCTCTCTGGGCAGGCAGGCTAGTTCCTAGAGCAGAAGCATTTGAACAGACGTCTGCCCTGGTATACTTCCTACATCCGCACATCGAGTGCATCTTTCCTACGCTCCAGGCACCCACACGGTGCACAGAACTCCTCCTGATGGCGAGACAGAAGACGCAACATTTCTTCTAGGGGGCTCGTGAGGGGCGAGGCCTCTTGAGGAGTTGGACCCTCGAATGCCGCTGAAACCACTGAGGTTGATTGCCACGTTATGTTAGCGACACACTGAGAGCATTTCAGGTTCATGGAACCCCGTGCAGTGCGCCACGAGAGAAGAAAACGCAGATGCTGCCTTGACAGGGTTAGATTGAATTGCCTCTGTCCCCCCTCCGGAAACTAACTTTCCCAGAGCCAGCACAGCTTCACGTCCCGAGCAGCGTTTTCTGCTGTGTGCCAGGATACATGAAAGGAAACCTGGGGACGCTGGGAGGCTCTGAGCTGTACGCGGCTTGCCAAAGCTTCTAGACCCTTCAGGGGTCAGTGTGGCCCTTCTGGAGAGTGACACAGCATGTTTCCTAATGGAAACCTAGTGTTACATTTCGGGGACTTTCTGCACAACCTTCCTCAGCCGCCTAGCTGGATGTCCTTGCCCAGAAGCGGCAGTTGCCAAGGAGTTCTTTCCCAGGAGCTCGTGAGACAGCATACCATGCAGAACCGCAGAGAAGGAGACCAGCCTTTCTCCGGGTTCTCAGAGGTTCGCTTTTCTGCCTTTGAGCCTCTGAACTCAGAGATCCAGTCAGCTCCCAATGATACTTTAGAACTGTAGTGTTGAAGGTCTCTCTGCCATCAGCCCCCTGCTCAGCTCCCGTCTCCTAGGTGCATTCAGTGAAGTAGCATCCACTCTGCAGCCTCCCGCACCATGTTGTTTAGGAACGGCACATTTCCTCTTCGTAAAGAAATCTTTTCTTGCAGCCTGCCTGGCCCGAGCTCCTATTCCTTTTCCGAAGGCCGAGTTCGGCATAGCCCTGCAATGACCCCTTCCCTCAAGGCCGGACACATCTCTGAAAGACTATACTCCATGGGTCCCCATTCATTACATCTTACCTCCCATGAAACACAAAGGAGTTGTAGCGTGATGGGAGGAAACAACGGCCTCCTTCTCCTTCTCGGAATACCCCGTTGCCCAAGGTTACGGGCCTTGTCCAGAAGCAACAGTTGCCCAGGATTTCTTTGCTTTGAGCTCGTGAGACAGCATATCATGTAGGACCGCCGAGAAGGAGACCTGCCTCTCTCTGGTTTGGAAGAGGTTAGCTTTTCTACTCAGCCTTGGAGCACAAAGACCCAGCCAATTCCCAAGGACAGTTTCGAAGGTTACTGGTGCAGGTCTCTCTGCGCTTAGCCCACCGTTCAGCTACAGTCTGTAAAGTGCATTCAGGGAAGAGCAAGAAAGTCTCCAACGCCCCGCGTCTTGTGGGGAAGGAACAGCACATTCTCTCCTCAGTGAAGACGTCCTTTCTTGCAGACTGCCAGGCTGGGACTCCTCTTCCGTCTCAGACCACCGAGTTTGGCATAGCGTTGAAATGACCCCTTCCCTCAACGCCGTAGGCATCTCTTCAAGAACATAAACCCTGTGTGCCCATTCGTTATACCTCACCGCCCTAAGAAACACCGAAGAGCTGTGGCTGGATGGTAGGAAACAGTGGCCGTAGTGTCCTTCGATCAATATCCCGTTCCAAAGGCCCCCCCGTGAAAATCTCTTGCTTTCGAGGGCCTAGGGCATTCCAAGGGCTGCCAAACACAGCTCAAGGAGGCGAAATAAGAGAAGCAGAACTTGCTCCTGAGAAACTCGTACATACACTGAACCCAAAGCGTGCCTCTTCGTGGAGACCGAAGGCCTCCCCAGCTCAGATTCTGGGCCCTGGAACACAGTGCTAACCGCTGCCTTCAAGGAGAGGTAGGCAAGGAATGTTTTCACGTCTCGCCTGCCTCTCAGGGCCTGTTCAGCTTGAGTGGAAAATATCCACAGCCTGCCCGAACGTCCTGCCGAGCAGCGAGTTGTACTGGAGTGTAGCAAACGCTTCCAAGTTGTCTGAGGGGAAAGAGGCCATTGCTGTGGTGTGAACGGCCTTCTCTGCCACTCTTTCGGAGCACAGTGCTCTCTGGGCAGGCAGGCTAGTTCCTAGAGCAGAAGCATTTGAACAGACGTCTGCCCTGGTATACTTCCTACATCCGCACATCGAGTGCATCTTTCCTACGCTCCAGGCACCCACACGGTGCACAGAACTCCTCCTGATGGCGAGACAGAAGACGCAACATTTCTTCTAGGGGGCTCGTGAGGGGCGAGGCCTCTTGAGGAGTTGGACCCTCGAATGCCGCTGAAACCACTGAGGTTGATTGCCACGTTATGTTAGCGACACACTGAGAGCATTTCAGGTTCATGGAACCCCGTGCAGTGCGCCACGAGAGAAGAAAACGCAGATGCTGCCTTGACAGGGTTAGATTGAATTGCCTCTGTCCCCCCTCCGGAAACTAACTTTCCCAGAGCCAGCACAGCTTCACGTCCCGAGCAGCGTTTTCTGCTGTGTGCCAGGATACATGAAAGGAAACCTGGGGACGCTGGGAGGCTCTGAGCTGTACGCGGCTTGCCAAAGCTTCTAGACCCTTCAGGGGTCAGTGTGGCCCTTCTGGAGAGTGACACAGCATGTTTCCTAATGGAAACCTAGTGTTACATTTCGGGGACTTTCTGCACAACCTTCCTCAGCCGCCTAGCTGGATGTCCTTGCCCAGAAGCGGCAGTTGCCAAGGAGTTCTTTCCCAGGAGCTCGTGAGACAGCATACCATGCAGAACCGCAGAGAAGGAGACCAGCCTTTCTCCGGGTTCTCAGAGGTTCGCTTTTCTGCCTTTGAGCCTCTGAACTCAGAGATCCAGTCAGCTCCCAATGATACTTTAGAACTGTAGTATTGAAGGTCTCTCTGCCATCAGCCCCCTGCTCAGCTCCCGTCTCCTAGGTGCATTCAGTGAAGTAGCATCCACTCTGCAGCCTCCCGCACCATGTTGTTTAGGAACGGCACATTTCCTCTTCGTAAAGAAATCTTTTCTTGCAGCCTGCCTGGCCCGAGCTCCTATTCCTTTTCCGAAGGCCGAGTTCGGCATAGCCCTGCAATGACCCCTTCCCTCAAGGCCGGACACATCTCTGAAAGACTATACTCCATGGGTCCCCATTCATTACATCTTACCTCCCATGAAACACAAAGGAGTTGTAGCGTGATGGGAGGAAACAACGGCCTCCTTCTCCTTCTCGGAATACCCCGTTGCCCAAGGTTACGGGCCTTGTCCAGAAGCAACAGTTGCCCAGGATTTCTTTGCTTTGAGCTCGTGAGACAGCATATCATGTAGGACCGCCGAGAAGGAGACCTGCCTCTCTCTGGTTTGGAAGAGGTTAGCTTTTCTACTCAGCCTTGGAGCACAAAGACCCAGCCAATTCCCAAGGACAGTTTCGAAGGTTACTGGTGCAGGTCTCTCTGCGCTTAGCCCACCGTTCAGCTACAGTCTGTAAAGTGCATTCAGGGAAGAGCAAGAAAGTCTCCAACGCCCCGCGTCTTGTGGGGAAGGAACAGCACATTCTCTCCTCAGTGAAGACGTCCTTTCTTGCAGACTGCCAGGCTGGGACTCCTCTTCCGTCTCAGACCACCGAGTTTGGCATAGCGTTGAAATGACCCCTTCCCTCAACGCCGTAGGCATCTCTTCAAGAACATAAACCCTGTGTGCCCATTCGTTATACCTCACCGCCCTAAGAAACACCGAAGAGCTGTGGCTGGATGGTAGGAAACAGTGGCCGTAGTGTCCTTCGATCAATATCCCGTTCCAAAGGCCCCCCCGTGAAAATCTCTTGCTTTCGAGGGCCTAGGGCATTCCAAGGGCTGCCAAACACAGCTCAAGGAGGCGAAATAAGAGAAGCAGAACTTGCTCCTGAGAAACTCGTACATACACTGAACCCAAAGCGTGCCTCTTCGTGGAGACCGAAGGCCTCCCCAGCTCAGATTCTGGGCCCTGGAACACAGTGCTAACCGCTGCCTTCAAGGAGAGGTAGGCAAGGAATGTTTTCACGTCTCGCCTGCCTCTCAGGGCCTGTTCAGCTTGAGTGGAAAATATCCACAGCCTGCCCGAACGTCCTGCCGAGCAGCGAGTTGTACTGGAGTGTAGCAAACGCTTCCAAGTTGTCTGAGGGGAAAGAGGCCATTGCTGTGGTGTGAACGGCCTTCTCTGCCACTCTTTCGGAGCACAGTGCTCTCTGGGCAGGCAGGCTAGTTCCTAGAGCAGAAGCATTTGAACAGACGTCTGCCCTGGTATACTTCCTACATCCGCACATCGAGTGCATCTTTCCTACGCTCCAGGCACCCACACGGTGCACAGAACTCCTCCTGATGGCGAGACAGAAGACGCAACATTTCTTCTAGGGGGCTCGTGAGGGGCGAGGCCTCTTGAGGAGTTGGACCCTCGAATGCCGCTGAAACCACTGAGGTTGATTGCCACGTTATGTTAGCGACACACTGAGAGCATTTCAGGTTCATGGAACCCCGTGCAGTGCGCCACGAGAGAAGAAAACGCAGATGCTGCCTTGACAGGGTTAGATTGAATTGCCTCTGTCCCCCCTCCGGAAACTAACTTTCCCAGAGCCAGCACAGCTTCACGTCCCGAGCAGCGTTTTCTGCTGTGTGCCAGGATACATGAAAGGAAACCTGGGGACGCTGGGAGGCTCTGAGCTGTACGCGGCTTGCCAAAGCTTCTAGACCCTTCAGGGGTCAGTGTGGCCCTTCTGGAGAGTGACACAGCATGTTTCCTAATGGAAACCTAGTGTTACATTTCGGGGACTTTCTGCACAACCTTCCTCAGCCGCCTAGCTGGATGTCCTTGCCCAGAAGCGGCAGTTGCCAAGGAGTTCTTTCCCAGGAGCTCGTGAGACAGCATACCATGCAGAACCGCAGAGAAGGAGACCAGCCTTTCTCCGGGTTCTCAGAGGTTCGCTTTTCTGCCTTTGAGCCTCTGAACTCAGAGATCCAGTCAGCTCCCAATGATACTTTAGAACTGTAGTATTGAAGGTCTCTCTGCCATCAGCCCCCTGCTCAGCTCCCGTCTCCTAGGTGCATTCAGTGAAGTAGCATCCACTCTGCAGCCTCCCGCACCATGTTGTTTAGGAACGGCACATTTCCTCTTCGTAAAGAAATCTTTTCTTGCAGCCTGCCTGGCCCGAGCTCCTATTCCTTTTCCGAAGGCCGAGTTCGGCATAGCCCTGCAATGACCCCTTCCCTCAAGGCCGGACACATCTCTGAAAGACTATACTCCATGGGTCCCCATTCATTACATCTTACCTCCCATGAAACACAAAGGAGTTGTAGCGTGATGGGAGGAAACAACGGCCTCCTTCTCCTTCTCGGAATACCCCGTTGCCCAAGGTTACGGGCCTTGTCCAGAAGCAACAGTTGCCCAGGATTTCTTTGCTTTGAGCTCGTGAGACAGCATATCATGTAGGACCGCCGAGAAGGAGACCTGCCTCTCTCTGGTTTGGAAGAGGTTAGCTTTTCTACTCAGCCTTGGAGCACAAAGACCCAGCCAATTCCCAAGGACAGTTTCGAAGGTTACTGGTGCAGGTCTCTCTGCGCTTAGCCCACCGTTCAGCTACAGTCTGTAAAGTGCATTCAGGGAAGAGCAAGAAAGTCTCCAACGCCCCGCGTCTTGTGGGGAAGGAACAGCACATTCTCTCCTCAGTGAAGACGTCCTTTCTTGCAGACTGCCAGGCTGGGACTCCTCTTCCGTCTCAGACCACCGAGTTTGGCATAGCGTTGAAATGACCCCTTCCCTCAACGCCGTAGGCATCTCTTCAAGAACATAAACCCTGTGTGCCCATTCGTTATACCTCACCGCCCTAAGAAACACCGAAGAGCTGTGGCTGGATGGTAGGAAACAGTGGCCGTAGTGTCCTTCGATCAATATCCCGTTCCAAAGGCCCCCCCGTGAAAATCTCTTGCTTTCGAGGGCCTAGGGCATTCCAAGGGCTGCCAAACACAGCTCAAGGAGGCGAAATAAGAGAAGCAGAACTTGCTCCTGAGAAACTCGTACATACACTGAACCCAAAGCGTGCCTCTTCGTGGAGACCGAAGGCCTCCCCAGCTCAGATTCTGGGCCCTGGAACACAGTGCTAACCGCTGCCTTCAAGGAGAGGTAGGCAAGGAATGTTTTCACGTCTCGCCTGCCTCTCAGGGCCTGTTCAGCTTGAGTGGAAAATATCCACAGCCTGCCCGAACGTCCTGCCGAGCAGCGAGTTGTACTGGAGTGTAGCAAACGCTTCCAAGTTGTCTGAGGGGAAAGAGGCCATTGCTGTGGTGTGAACGGCCTTCTCTGCCACTCTTTCGGAGCACAGTGCTCTCTGGGCAGGCAGGCTAGTTCCTAGAGCAGAAGCATTTGAACAGACGTCTGCCCTGGTATACTTCCTACATCCGCACATCGAGTGCATCTTTCCTACGCTCCAGGCACCCACACGGTGCACAGAACTCCTCCTGATGGCGAGACAGAAGACGCAACATTTCTTCTAGGGGGCTCGTGAGGGGCGAGGCCTCTTGAGGAGTTGGACCCTCGAATGCCGCTGAAACCACTGAGGTTGATTGCCACGTTATGTTAGCGACACACTGAGAGCATTTCAGGTTCATGGAACCCCGTGCAGTGCGCCACGAGAGAAGAAAACGCAGATGCTGCCTTGACAGGGTTAGATTGAATTGCCTCTGTCCCCCCTCCGGAAACTAACTTTCCCAGAGCCAGCACAGCTTCACGTCCCGAGCAGCGTTTTCTGCTGTGTGCCAGGATACATGAAAGGAAACCTGGGGACGCTGGGAGGCTCTGAGCTGTACGCGGCTTGCCAAAGCTTCTAGACCCTTCAGGGGTCAGTGTGGCCCTTCTGGAGAGTGACACAGCATGTTTCCTAATGGAAACCTAGTGTTACATTTCGGGGACTTTCTGCACAACCTTCCTCAGCCGCCTAGCTGGATGTCCTTGCCCAGAAGCGGCAGTTGCCAAGGAGTTCTTTCCCAGGAGCTCGTGAGACAGCATACCATGCAGAACCGCAGAGAAGGAGACCAGCCTTTCTCCGGGTTCTCAGAGGTTCGCTTTTCTGCCTTTGAGCCTCTGAACTCAGAGATCCAGTCAGCTCCCAATGATACTTTAGAACTGTAGTGTTGAAGGTCTCTCTGCCATCAGCCCCCTGCTCAGCTCCCGTCTCCTAGGTGCATTCAGTGAAGTAGCATCCACTCTGCAGCCTCCCGCACCATGTTGTTTAGGAACGGCACATTTCCTCTTCGTAAAGAAATCTTTTCTTGCAGCCTGCCTGGCCCGAGCTCCTATTCCTTTTCCGAAGGCCGAGTTCGGCATAGCCCTGCAATGACCCCTTCCCTCAAGGCCGGACACATCTCTGAAAGACTATACTCCATGGGTCCCCATTCATTACATCTTACCTCCCATGAAACACAAAGGAGTTGTAGCGTGATGGGAGGAAACAACGGCCTCCTTCTCCTTCTCGGAATACCCCGTTGCCCAAGGTTACGGGCCTTGTCCAGAAGCAACAGTTGCCCAGGATTTCTTTGCTTTGAGCTCGTGAGACAGCATATCATGTAGGACCGCCGAGAAGGAGACCTGCCTCTCTCTGGTTTGGAAGAGGTTAGCTTTTCTACTCAGCCTTGGAGCACAAAGACCCAGCCAATTCCCAAGGACAGTTTCGAAGGTTACTGGTGCAGGTCTCTCTGCGCTTAGCCCACCGTTCAGCTACAGTCTGTAAAGTGCATTCAGGGAAGAGCAAGAAAGTCTCCAACGCCCCGCGTCTTGTGGGGAAGGAACAGCACATTCTCTCCTCAGTGAAGACGTCCTTTCTTGCAGACTGCCAGGCTGGGACTCCTCTTCCGTCTCAGACCACCGAGTTTGGCATAGCGTTGAAATGACCCCTTCCCTCAACGCCGTAGGCATCTCTTCAAGAACATAAACCCTGTGTGCCCATTCGTTATACCTCACCGCCCTAAGAAACACCGAAGAGCTGTGGCTGGATGGTAGGAAACAGTGGCCGTAGTGTCCTTCGATCAATATCCCGTTCCAAAGGCCCCCCCGTGAAAATCTCTTGCTTTCGAGGGCCTAGGGCATTCCAAGGGCTGCCAAACACAGCTCAAGGAGGCGAAATAAGAGAAGCAGAACTTGCTCCTGAGAAACTCGTACATACACTGAACCCAAAGCGTGCCTCTTCGTGGAGACCGAAGGCCTCCCCAGCTCAGATTCTGGGCCCTGGAACACAGTGCTAACCGCTGCCTTCAAGGAGAGGTAGGCAAGGAATGTTTTCACGTCTCGCCTGCCTCTCAGGGCCTGTTCAGCTTGAGTGGAAAATATCCACAGCCTGCCCGAACGTCCTGCCGAGCAGCGAGTTGTACTGGAGTGTAGCAAACGCTTCCAAGTTGTCTGAGGGGAAAGAGGCCATTGCTGTGGTGTGAACGGCCTTCTCTGCCACTCTTTCGGAGCACAGTGCTCTCTGGGCAGGCAGGCTAGTTCCTAGAGCAGAAGCATTTGAACAGACGTCTGCCCTGGTATACTTCCTACATCCGCACATCGAGTGCATCTTTCCTACGCTCCAGGCACCCACACGGTGCACAGAACTCCTCCTGATGGCGAGACAGAAGACGCAACATTTCTTCTAGGGGGCTCGTGAGGGGCGAGGCCTCTTGAGGAGTTGGACCCTCGAATGCCGCTGAAACCACTGAGGTTGATTGCCACGTTATGTTAGCGACACACTGAGAGCATTTCAGGTTCATGGAACCCCGTGCAGTGCGCCACGAGAGAAGAAAACGCAGATGCTGCCTTGACAGGGTTAGATTGAATTGCCTCTGTCCCCCCTCCGGAAACTAACTTTCCCAGAGCCAGCACAGCTTCACGTCCCGAGCAGCGTTTTCTGCTGTGTGCCAGGATACATGAAAGGAAACCTGGGGACGCTGGGGGACTCTGAGCTGTACGCGGCTTGCCAAAGCTTCTAGACCCTTCAGGGGTCAGTGTGGCCCTTCTGGAGAGTGACACAGCATGTTTCCTAATGGAAACCTAGTGTTACATTTCGGGGACTTTCTGCACAACCTTCCTCAGCCGCCTAGCTGGATGTCCTTGCCCAGAAGCGGCAGTTGCCAAGGAGTTCTTTCCCAGGAGCTCGTGAGACAGCATACCATGCAGAACCGCAGAGAAGGAGACCAGCCTTTCTCCGGGTTCTCAGAGGTTCGCTTTTCTGCCTTTGAGCCTCTGAAGTCAGAGATCCAGTCAGCTCCCAATGATACTTTAGAACTGTAGTATTGAAGGTCTCTCTGCCATCAGCCCCCTGCTCAGCTCCCGTCTCCTAGGTGCATTCAGTGAAGTAGCATCCACTCTGCAGCCTCCCGCACCATGTTGTTTAGGAACGGCACATTTCCTCTTCGTAAAGAAATCTTTTCTTGCAGCCTGCCTGGCCCGAGCTCCTATTCCTTTTCCGAAGGCCGAGTTCGGCATAGCCCTGCAATGACCCCTTCCCTCAAGGCCGGACACATCTCTGAAAGACTATACTCCATGGGTCCCCATTCATTACATCTTACCTCCCATGAAACACAAAGGAGTTGTAGCGTGATGGGAGGAAACAACGGCCTCCTTCTCCTTCTCGGAATACCCCGTTGCCCAAGGTTACGGGCCTTGTCCAGAAGCAACAGTTGCCCAGGATTTCTTTGCTTTGAGCTCGTGAGACAGCATATCATGTAGGACCGCCGAGAAGGAGACCTGCCTCTCTCTGGTTTGGAAGAGGTTAGCTTTTCTACTCAGCCTTGGAGCACAAAGACCCAGCCAATTCCCAAGGACAGTTTCGAAGGTTACTGGTGCAGGTCTCTCTGCGCTTAGCCCACCGTTCAGCTACAGTCTGTAAAGTGCATTCAGGGAAGAGCAAGAAAGTCTCCAACGCCCCGCGTCTTGTGGGGAAGGAACAGCACATTCTCTCCTCAGTGAAGACGTCCTTTCTTGCAGACTGCCAGGCTGGGACTCCTCTTCCGTCTCAGACCACCGAGTTTGGCATAGCGTTGAAATGACCCCTTCCCTCAACGCCGTAGGCATCTCTTCAAGAACATAAACCCTGTGTGCCCATTCGTTATACCTCACCGCCCTAAGAAACACCGAAGAGCTGTGGCTGGATGGTAGGAAACAGTGGCCGTAGTGTCCTTCGATCAATATCCCGTTCCAAAGGCCCCCCCGTGAAAATCTCTTGCTTTCGAGGGCCTAGGGCATTCCAAGGGCTGCCAAACACAGCTCAAGGAGGCGAAATAAGAGAAGCAGAACTTGCTCCTGAGAAACTCGTACATACACTGAACCCAAAGCGTGCCTCTTCGTGGAGACCGAAGGCCTCCCCAGCTCAGATTCTGGGCCCTGGAACACAGTGCTAACCGCTGCCTTCAAGGAGAGGTAGGCAAGGAATGTTTTCACGTCTCGCCTGCCTCTCAGGGCCTGTTCAGCTTGAGTGGAAAATATCCACAGCCTGCCCGAACGTCCTGCCGAGCAGCGAGTTGTACTGGAGTGTAGCAAACGCTTCCAAGTTGTCTGAGGGGAAAGAGGCCATTGCTGTGGTGTGAACGGCCTTCTCTGCCACTCTTTCGGAGCACAGTGCTCTCTGGGCAGGCAGGCTAGTTCCTAGAGCAGAAGCATTTGAACAGACGTCTGCCCTGGTATACTTCCTACATCCGCACATCGAGTGCATCTTTCCTACGCTCCAGGCACCCACACGGTGCACAGAACTCCTCCTGATGGCGAGACAGAAGACGCAACATTTCTTCTAGGGGGCTCGTGAGGGGCGAGGCCTCTTGAGGAGTTGGACCCTCGAATGCCGCTGAAACCACTGAGGTTGATTGCCACGTTATGTTAGCGACACACTGAGAGCATTTCAGGTTCATGGAACCCCGTGCAGTGCGCCACGAGAGAAGAAAACGCAGATGCTGCCTTGACAGGGTTAGATTGAATTGCCTCTGTCCCCCCTCCGGAAACTAACTTTCCCAGAGCCAGCACAGCTTCACGTCCCGAGCAGCGTTTTCTGCTGTGTGCCAGGATACATGAAAGGAAACCTGGGGACGCTGGGAGGCTCTGAGCTGTACGCGGCTTGCCAAAGCTTCTAGACCCTTCAGGGGTCAGTGTGGCCCTTCTGGAGAGTGACACAGCATGTTTCCTAATGGAAACCTAGTGTTACATTTCGGGGACTTTCTGCACAACCTTCCTCAGCCGCCTAGCTGGATGTCCTTGCCCAGAAGCGGCAGTTGCCAAGGAGTTCTTTCCCAGGAGCTCGTGAGACAGCATACCATGCAGAACCGCAGAGAAGGAGACCAGCCTTTCTCCGGGTTCTCAGAGGTTCGCTTTTCTGCCTTTGAGCCTCTGAACTCAGAGATCCAGTCAGCTCCCAATGATACTTTAGAACTGTAGTATTGAAGGTCTCTCTGCCATCAGCCCCCTGCTCAGCTCCCGTCTCCTAGGTGCATTCAGTGAAGTAGCATCCACTCTGCAGCCTCCCGCACCATGTTGTTTAGGAACGGCACATTTCCTCTTCGTAAAGAAATCTTTTCTTGCAGCCTGCCTGGCCCGAGCTCCTATTCCTTTTCCGAAGGCCGAGTTCGGCATAGCCCTGCAATGACCCCTTCCCTCAAGGCCGGACACATCTCTGAAAGACTATACTCCATGGGTCCCCATTCATTACATCTTACCTCCCATGAAACACAAAGGAGTTGTAGCGTGATGGGAGGAAACAACGGCCTCCTTCTCCTTCTCGGAATACCCCGTTGCCCAAGGTTACGGGCCTTGTCCAGAAGCAACAGTTGCCCAGGATTTCTTTGCTTTGAGCTCGTGAGACAGCATATCATGTAGGACCGCCGAGAAGGAGACCTGCCTCTCTCTGGTTTGGAAGAGGTTAGCTTTTCTACTCAGCCTTGGAGCACAAAGACCCAGCCAATTCCCAAGGACAGTTTCGAAGGTTACTGGTGCAGGTCTCTCTGCGCTTAGCCCACCGTTCAGCTACAGTCTGTAAAGTGCATTCAGGGAAGAGCAAGAAAGTCTCCAACGCCCCGCGTCTTGTGGGGAAGGAACAGCACATTCTCTCCTCAGTGAAGACGTCCTTTCTTGCAGACTGCCAGGCTGGGACTCCTCTTCCGTCTCAGACCACCGAGTTTGGCATAGCGTTGAAATGACCCCTTCCCTCAACGCCGTAGGCATCTCTTCAAGAACATAAACCCTGTGTGCCCATTCGTTATACCTCACCGCCCTAAGAAACACCGAAGAGCTGTGGCTGGATGGTAGGAAACAGTGGCCGTAGTGTCCTTCGATCAATATCCCGTTCCAAAGGCCCCCCCGTGAAAATCTCTTGCTTTCGAGGGCCTAGGGCATTCCAAGGGCTGCCAAACACAGCTCAAGGAGGCGAAATAAGAGAAGCAGAACTTGCTCCTGAGAAACTCGTACATACACTGAACCCAAAGCGTGCCTCTTCGTGGAGACCGAAGGCCTCCCCAGCTCAGATTCTGGGCCCTGGAACACAGTGCTAACCGCTGCCTTCAAGGAGAGGTAGGCAAGGAATGTTTTCACGTCTCGCCTGCCTCTCAGGGCCTGTTCAGCTTGAGTGGAAAATATCCACAGCCTGCCCGAACGTCCTGCCGAGCAGCGAGTTGTACTGGAGTGTAGCAAACGCTTCCAAGTTGTCTGAGGGGAAAGAGGCCATTGCTGTGGTGTGAACGGCCTTCTCTGCCACTCTTTCGGAGCACAGTGCTCTCTGGGCAGGCAGGCTAGTTCCTAGAGCAGAAGCATTTGAACAGACGTCTGCCCTGGTATACTTCCTACATCCGCACATCGAGTGCATCTTTCCTACGCTCCAGGCACCCACACGGTGCACAGAACTCCTCCTGATGGCGAGACAGAAGACGCAACATTTCTTCTAGGGGGCTCGTGAGGGGCGAGGCCTCTTGAGGAGTTGGACCCTCGAATGCCGCTGAAACCACTGAGGTTGATTGCCACGTTATGTTAGCGACACACTGAGAGCATTTCAGGTTCATGGAACCCCGTGCAGTGCGCCACGAGAGAAGAAAACGCAGATGCTGCCTTGACAGGGTTAGATTGAATTGCCTCTGTCCCCCCTCCGGAAACTAACTTTCCCAGAGCCAGCACAGCTTCACGTCCCGAGCAGCGTTTTCTGCTGTGTGCCAGGATACATGAAAGGAAACCTGGGGACGCTGGGAGGCTCTGAGCTGTACGCGGCTTGCCAAAGCTTCTAGACCCTTCAGGGGTCAGTGTGGCCCTTCTGGAGAGTGACACAGCATGTTTCCTAATGGAAACCTAGTGTTACATTTCGGGGACTTTCTGCACAACCTTCCTCAGCCGCCTAGCTGGATGTCCTTGCCCAGAAGCGGCAGTTGCCAAGGAGTTCTTTCCCAGGAGCTCGTGAGACAGCATACCATGCAGAACCGCAGAGAAGGAGACCAGCCTTTCTCCGGGTTCTCAGAGGTTCGCTTTTCTGCCTTTGAGCCTCTGAACTCAGAGATCCAGTCAGCTCCCAATGATACTTTAGAACTGTAGTGTTGAAGGTCTCTCTGCCATCAGCCCCCTGCTCAGCTCCCGTCTCCTAGGTGCATTCAGTGAAGTAGCATCCACTCTGCAGCCTCCCGCACCATGTTGTTTAGGAACGGCACATTTCCTCTTCGTAAAGAAATCTTTTCTTGCAGCCTGCCTGGCCCGAGCTCCTATTCCTTTTCCGAAGGCCGAGTTCGGCATAGCCCTGCAATGACCCCTTCCCTCAAGGCCGGACACATCTCTGAAAGACTATACTCCATGGGTCCCCATTCATTACATCTTACCTCCCATGAAACACAAAGGAGTTGTAGCGTGATGGGAGGAAACAACGGCCTCCTTCTCCTTCTCGGAATACCCCGTTGCCCAAGGTTATGGGCCTTGTCCAGAAGCAACAGTTGCCCAGGATTTCTTTGCTTTGAGCTCGTGAGACAGCATATCATGTAGGACCGCCGAGAAGGAGACCTGCCTCTCTCTGGTTTGGAAGAGGTTAGCTTTTCTACTCAGCCTTGGAGCACAAAGACCCAGCCAATTCCCAAGGACAGTTTCGAAGGTTACTGGTGCAGGTCTCTCTGCGCTTAGCCCACCGTTCAGCTACAGTCTGTAAAGTGCATTCAGGGAAGAGCAAGAAAGTCTCCAACGCCCCGCGTCTTGTGGGGAAGGAACAGCACATTCTCTCCTCAGTGAAGACGTCCTTTCTTGCAGACTGCCAGGCTGGGACTCCTCTTCCGTCTCAGACCACCGAGTTTGGCATAGCGTTGAAATGACCCCTTCCCTCAACGCCGTAGGCATCTCTTCAAGAACATAAACCCTGTGTGCCCATTCGTTATACCTCACCGCCCTAAGAAACACCGAAGAGCTGTGGCTGGATGGTAGGAAACAGTGGCCGTAGTGTCCTTCGATCAATATCCCGTTCCAAAGGCCCCCCCGTGAAAATCTCTTGCTTTCGAGGGCCTAGGGCATTCCAAGGGCTGCCAAACACAGCTCAAGGAGGCGAAATAAGAGAAGCAGAACTTGCTCCTGAGAAACTCGTACATACACTGAACCCAAAGCGTGCCTCTTCGTGGAGACCGAAGGCCTCCCCAGCTCAGATTCTGGGCCCTGGAACACAGTGCTAACCGCTGCCTTCAAGGAGAGGTAGGCAAGGAATGTTTTCACGTCTCGCCTGCCTCTCAGGGCCTGTTCAGCTTGAGTGGAAAATATCCACAGCCTGCCCGAACGTCCTGCCGAGCAGCGAGTTGTACTGGAGTGTAGCAAACGCTTCCAAGTTGTCTGAGGGGAAAGAGGCCATTGCTGTGGTGTGAACGGCCTTCTCTGCCACTCTTTCGGAGCACAGTGCTCTCTGGGCAGGCAGGCTAGTTCCTAGAGCAGAAGCATTTGAACAGACGTCTGCCCTGGTATACTTCCTACATCCGCACATCGAGTGCATCTTTCCTACGCTCCAGGCACCCACACGGTGCACAGAACTCCTCCTGATGGCGAGACAGAAGACGCAACATTTCTTCTAGGGGGCTCGTGAGGGGCGAGGCCTCTTGAGGAGTTGGACCCTCGAATGCCGCTGAAACCACTGAGGTTGATTGCCACGTTATGTTAGCGACACACTGAGAGCATTTCAGGTTCATGGAACCCCGTGCAGTGCGCCACGAGAGAAGAAAACGCAGATGCTGCCTTGACAGGGTTAGATTGAATTGCCTCTGTCCCCCCTCCGGAAACTAACTTTCCCAGAGCCAGCACAGCTTCACGTCCCGAGCAGCGTTTTCTGCTGTGTGCCAGGATACATGAAAGGAAACCTGGGGACGCTGGGGGACTCTGAGCTGTACGCGGCTTGCCAAAGCTTCTAGACCCTTCAGGGGTCAGTGTGGCCCTTCTGGAGAGTGACACAGCATGTTTCCTAATGGAAACCTAGTGTTACATTTCGGGGACTTTCTGCACAACCTTCCTCAGCCGCCTAGCTGGATGTCCTTGCCCAGAAGCGGCAGTTGCCAAGGAGTTCTTTCCCAGGAGCTCGTGAGACAGCATACCATGCAGAACCGCAGAGAAGGAGACCAGCCTTTCTCCGGGTTCTCAGAGGTTCGCTTTTCTGCCTTTGAGCCTCTGAACTCAGAGATCCAGTCAGCTCCCAATGATACTTTAGAACTGTAGTATTGAAGGTCTCTCTGCCATCAGCCCCCTGCTCAGCTCCCGTCTCCTAGGTGCATTCAGTGAAGTAGCATCCACTCTGCAGCCTCCCGCACCATGTTGTTTAGGAACGGCACATTTCCTCTTCGTAAAGAAATCTTTTCTTGCAGCCTGCCTGGCCCGAGCTCCTATTCCTTTTCCGAAGGCCGAGTTCGGCATAGCCCTGCAATGACCCCTTCCCTCAAGGCCGGACACATCTCTGAAAGACTATACTCCATGGGTCCCCATTCATTACATCTTACCTCCCATGAAACACAAAGGAGTTGTAGCGTGATGGGAGGAAACAACGGCCTCCTTCTCCTTCTCGGAATACCCCGTTGCCCAAGGTTACGGGCCTTGTCCAGAAGCAACAGTTGCCCAGGATTTCTTTGCTTTGAGCTCGTGAGACAGCATATCATGTAGGACCGCCGAGAAGGAGACCTGCCTCTCTCTGGTTTGGAAGAGGTTAGCTTTTCTACTCAGCCTTGGAGCACAAAGACCCAGCCAATTCCCAAGGACAGTTTCGAAGGTTACTGGTGCAGGTCTCTCTGCGCTTAGCCCACCGTTCAGCTACAGTCTGTAAAGTGCATTCAGGGAAGAGCAAGAAAGTCTCCAACGCCCCGCGTCTTGTGGGGAAGGAACAGCACATTCTCTCCTCAGTGAAGACGTCCTTTCTTGCAGACTGCCAGGCTGGGACTCCTCTTCCGTCTCAGACCACCGAGTTTGGCATAGCGTTGAAATGACCCCTTCCCTCAACGCCGTAGGCATCTCTTCAAGAACATAAACCCTGTGTGCCCATTCGTTATACCTCACCGCCCTAAGAAACACCGAAGAGCTGTGGCTGGATGGTAGGAAACAGTGGCCGTAGTGTCCTTCGATCAATATCCCGTTCCAAAGGCCCCCCCGTGAAAATCTCTTGCTTTCGAGGGCCTAGGGCATTCCAAGGGCTGCCAAACACAGCTCAAGGAGGCGAAATAAGAGAAGCAGAACTTGCTCCTGAGAAACTCGTACATACACTGAACCCAAAGCGTGCCTCTTCGTGGAGACCGAAGGCCTCCCCAGCTCAGATTCTGGGCCCTGGAACACAGTGCTAACCGCTGCCTTCAAGGAGAGGTAGGCAAGGAATGTTTTCACGTCTCGCCTGCCTCTCAGGGCCTGTTCAGCTTGAGTGGAAAATATCCACAGCCTGCCCGAACGTCCTGCCGAGCAGCGAGTTGTACTGGAGTGTAGCAAACGCTTCCAAGTTGTCTGAGGGGAAAGAGGCCATTGCTGTGGTGTGAACGGCCTTCTCTGCCACTCTTTCGGAGCACAGTGCTCTCTGGGCAGGCAGGCTAGTTCCTAGAGCAGAAGCATTTGAACAGACGTCTGCCCTGGTATACTTCCTACATCCGCACATCGAGTGCATCTTTCCTACGCTCCAGGCACCCACACGGTGCACAGAACTCCTCCTGATGGCGAGACAGAAGACGCAACATTTCTTCTAGGGGGCTCGTGAGGGGCGAGGCCTCTTGAGGAGTTGGACCCTCGAATGCCGCTGAAACCACTGAGGTTGATTGCCACGTTATGTTAGCGACACACTGAGAGCATTTCAGGTTCATGGAACCCCGTGCAGTGCGCCACGAGAGAAGAAAACGCAGATGCTGCCTTGACAGGGTTAGATTGAATTGCCTCTGTCCCCCCTCCGGAAACTAACTTTCCCAGAGCCAGCACAGCTTCACGTCCCGAGCAGCGTTTTCTGCTGTGTGCCAGGATACATGAAAGGAAACCTGGGGACGCTGGGAGGCTCTGAGCTGTACGCGGCTTGCCAAAGCTTCTAGACCCTTCAGGGGTCAGTGTGGCCCTTCTGGAGAGTGACACAGCATGTTTCCTAATGGAAACCTAGTGTTACATTTCGGGGACTTTCTGCACAACCTTCCTCAGCCGCCTAGCTGGATGTCCTTGCCCAGAAGCGGCAGTTGCCAAGGAGTTCTTTCCCAGGAGCTCGTGAGACAGCATACCATGCAGAACCGCAGAGAAGGAGACCAGCCTTTCTCCGGGTTCTCAGAGGTTCGCTTTTCTGCCTTTGAGCCTCTGAAGTCAGAGATCCAGTCAGCTCCCAATGATACTTTAGAACTGTAGTATTGAAGGTCTCTCTGCCATCAGCCCCCTGCTCAGCTCCCGTCTCCTAGGTGCATTCAGTGAAGTAGCATCCACTCTGCAGCCTCCCGCACCATGTTGTTTAGGAACGGCACATTTCCTCTTCGTAAAGAAATCTTTTCTTGCAGCCTGCCTGGCCCGAGCTCCTATTCCTTTTCCGAAGGCCGAGTTCGGCATAGCCCTGCAATGACCCCTTCCCTCAAGGCCGGACACATCTCTGAAAGACTATACTCCATGGGTCCCCATTCATTACATCTTACCTCCCATGAAACACAAAGGAGTTGTAGCGTGATGGGAGGAAACAACGGCCTCCTTCTCCTTCTCGGAATACCCCGTTGCCCAAGGTTACGGGCCTTGTCCAGAAGCAACAGTTGCCCAGGATTTCTTTGCTTTGAGCTCGTGAGACAGCATATCATGTAGGACCGCCGAGAAGGAGACCTGCCTCTCTCTGGTTTGGAAGAGGTTAGCTTTTCTACTCAGCCTTGGAGCACAAAGACCCAGCCAATTCCCAAGGACAGTTTCGAAGGTTACTGGTGCAGGTCTCTCTGCGCTTAGCCCACCGTTCAGCTACAGTCTGTAAAGTGCATTCAGGGAAGAGCAAGAAAGTCTCCAACGCCCCGCGTCTTGTGGGGAAGGAACAGCACATTCTCTCCTCAGTGAAGACGTCCTTTCTTGCAGACTGCCAGGCTGGGACTCCTCTTCCGTCTCAGACCACCGAGTTTGGCATAGCGTTGAAATGACCCCTTCCCTCAACGCCGTAGGCATCTCTTCAAGAACATAAACCCTGTGTGCCCATTCGTTATACCTCACCGCCCTAAGAAACACCGAAGAGCTGTGGCTGGATGGTAGGAAACAGTGGCCGTAGTGTCCTTCGATCAATATCCCGTTCCAAAGGCCCCCCCGTGAAAATCTCTTGCTTTCGAGGGCCTAGGGCATTCCAAGGGCTGCCAAACACAGCTCAAGGAGGCGAAATAAGAGAAGCAGAACTTGCTCCTGAGAAACTCGTACATACACTGAACCCAAAGCGTGCCTCTTCGTGGAGACCGAAGGCCTCCCCAGCTCAGATTCTGGGCCCTGGAACACAGTGCTAACCGCTGCCTTCAAGGAGAGGTAGGCAAGGAATGTTTTCACGTCTCGCCTGCCTCTCAGGGCCTGTTCAGCTTGAGTGGAAAATATCCACAGCCTGCCCGAACGTCCTGCCGAGCAGCGAGTTGTACTGGAGTGTAGCAAACGCTTCCAAGTTGTCTGAGGGGAAAGAGGCCATTGCTGTGGTGTGAACGGCCTTCTCTGCCACTCTTTCGGAGCACAGTGCTCTCTGGGCAGGCAGGCTAGTTCCTAGAGCAGAAGCATTTGAACAGACGTCTGCCCTGGTATACTTCCTACATCCGCACATCGAGTGCATCTTTCCTACGCTCCAGGCACCCACACGGTGCACAGAACTCCTCCTGATGGCGAGACAGAAGACGCAACATTTCTTCTAGGGGGCTCGTGAGGGGCGAGGCCTCTTGAGGAGTTGGACCCTCGAATGCCGCTGAAACCACTGAGGTTGATTGCCACGTTATGTTAGCGACACACTGAGAGCATTTCAGGTTCATGGAACCCCGTGCAGTGCGCCACGAGAGAAGAAAACGCAGATGCTGCCTTGACAGGGTTAGATTGAATTGCCTCTGTCCCCCCTCCGGAAACTAACTTTCCCAGAGCCAGCACAGCTTCACGTCCCGAGCAGCGTTTTCTGCTGTGTGCCAGGATACATGAAAGGAAACCTGGGGACGCTGGGAGGCTCTGAGCTGTACGCGGCTTGCCAAAGCTTCTAGACCCTTCAGGGGTCAGTGTGGCCCTTCTGGAGAGTGACACAGCATGTTTCCTAATGGAAACCTAGTGTTACATTTCGGGGACTTTCTGCACAACCTTCCTCAGCCGCCTAGCTGGATGTCCTTGCCCAGAAGCGGCAGTTGCCAAGGAGTTCTTTCCCAGGAGCTCGTGAGACAGCATACCATGCAGAACCGCAGAGAAGGAGACCAGCCTTTCTCCGGGTTCTCAGAGGTTCGCTTTTCTGCCTTTGAGCCTCTGAAGTCAGAGATCCAGTCAGCTCCCAATGATACTTTAGAACTGTAGTATTGAAGGTCTCTCTGCCATCAGCCCCCTGCTCAGCTCCCGTCTCCTAGGTGCATTCAGTGAAGTAGCATCCACTCTGCAGCCTCCCGCACCATGTTGTTTAGGAACGGCACATTTCCTCTTCGTAAAGAAATCTTTTCTTGCAGCCTGCCTGGCCCGAGCTCCTATTCCTTTTCCGAAGGCCGAGTTCGGCATAGCCCTGCAATGACCCCTTCCCTCAAGGCCGGACACATCTCTGAAAGACTATACTCCATGGGTCCCCATTCATTACATCTTACCTCCCATGAAACACAAAGGAGTTGTAGCGTGATGGGAGGAAACAACGGCCTCCTTCTCCTTCTCGGAATACCCCGTTGCCCAAGGTTACGGGCCTTGTCCAGAAGCAACAGTTGCCCAGGATTTCTTTGCTTTGAGCTCGTGAGACAGCATATCATGTAGGACCGCCGAGAAGGAGACCTGCCTCTCTCTGGTTTGGAAGAGGTTAGCTTTTCTACTCAGCCTTGGAGCACAAAGACCCAGCCAATTCCCAAGGACAGTTTCGAAGGTTACTGGTGCAGGTCTCTCTGCGCTTAGCCCACCGTTCAGCTACAGTCTGTAAAGTGCATTCAGGGAAGAGCAAGAAAGTCTCCAACGCCCCGCGTCTTGTGGGGAAGGAACAGCACATTCTCTCCTCAGTGAAGACGTCCTTTCTTGCAGACTGCCAGGCTGGGACTCCTCTTCCGTCTCAGACCACCGAGTTTGGCATAGCGTTGAAATGACCCCTTCCCTCAACGCCGTAGGCATCTCTTCAAGAACATAAACCCTGTGTGCCCATTCGTTATACCTCACCGCCCTAAGAAACACCGAAGAGCTGTGGCTGGATGGTAGGAAACAGTGGCCGTAGTGTCCTTCGATCAATATCCCGTTCCAAAGGCCCCCCCGTGAAAATCTCTTGCTTTCGAGGGCCTAGGGCATTCCAAGGGCTGCCAAACACAGCTCAAGGAGGCGAAATAAGAGAAGCAGAACTTGCTCCTGAGAAACTCGTACATACACTGAACCCAAAGCGTGCCTCTTCGTGGAGACCGAAGGCCTCCCCAGCTCAGATTCTGGGCCCTGGAACACAGTGCTAACCGCTGCCTTCAAGGAGAGGTAGGCAAGGAATGTTTTCACGTCTCGCCTGCCTCTCAGGGCCTGTTCAGCTTGAGTGGAAAATATCCACAGCCTGCCCGAACGTCCTGCCGAGCAGCGAGTTGTACTGGAGTGTAGCAAACGCTTCCAAGTTGTCTGAGGGGAAAGAGGCCATTGCTGTGGTGTGAACGGCCTTCTCTGCCACTCTTTCGGAGCACAGTGCTCTCTGGGCAGGCAGGCTAGTTCCTAGAGCAGAAGCATTTGAACAGACGTCTGCCCTGGTATACTTCCTACATCCGCACATCGAGTGCATCTTTCCTACGCTCCAGGCACCCACACGGTGCACAGAACTCCTCCTGATGGCGAGACAGAAGACGCAACATTTCTTCTAGGGGGCTCGTGAGGGGCGAGGCCTCTTGAGGAGTTGGACCCTCGAATGCCGCTGAAACCACTGAGGTTGATTGCCACGTTATGTTAGCGACACACTGAGAGCATTTCAGGTTCATGGAACCCCGTGCAGTGCGCCACGAGAGAAGAAAACGCAGATGCTGCCTTGACAGGGTTAGATTGAATTGCCTCTGTCCCCCCTCCGGAAACTAACTTTCCCAGAGCCAGCACAGCTTCACGTCCCGAGCAGCGTTTTCTGCTGTGTGCCAGGATACATGAAAGGAAACCTGGGGACGCTGGGGGACTCTGAGCTGTACGCGGCTTGCCAAAGCTTCTAGACCCTTCAGGGGTCAGTGTGGCCCTTCTGGAGAGTGACACAGCATGTTTCCTAATGGAAACCTAGTGTTACATTTCGGGGACTTTCTGCACAACCTTCCTCAGCCGCCTAGCTGGATGTCCTTGCCCAGAAGCGGCAGTTGCCAAGGAGTTCTTTCCCAGGAGCTCGTGAGACAGCATACCATGCAGAACCGCAGAGAAGGAGACCAGCCTTTCTCCGGGTTCTCAGAGGTTCGCTTTTCTGCCTTTGAGCCTCTGAAGTCAGAGATCCAGTCAGCTCCCAATGATACTTTAGAACTGTAGTATTGAAGGTCTCTCTGCCATCAGCCCCCTGCTCAGCTCCCGTCTCCTAGGTGCATTCAGTGAAGTAGCATCCACTCTGCAGCCTCCCGCACCATGTTGTTTAGGAACGGCACATTTCCTCTTCGTAAAGAAATCTTTTCTTGCAGCCTGCCTGGCCCGAGCTCCTATTCCTTTTCCGAAGGCCGAGTTCGGCATAGCCCTGCAATGACCCCTTCCCTCAAGGCCGGACACATCTCTGAAAGACTATACTCCATGGGTCCCCATTCATTACATCTTACCTCCCATGAAACACAAAGGAGTTGTAGCGTGATGGGAGGAAACAACGGCCTCCTTCTCCTTCTCGGAATACCCCGTTGCCCAAGGTTACGGGCCTTGTCCAGAAGCAACAGTTGCCCAGGATTTCTTTGCTTTGAGCTCGTGAGACAGCATATCATGTAGGACCGCCGAGAAGGAGACCTGCCTCTCTCTGGTTTGGAAGAGGTTAGCTTTTCTACTCAGCCTTGGAGCACAAAGACCCAGCCAATTCCCAAGGACAGTTTCGAAGGTTACTGGTGCAGGTCTCTCTGCGCTTAGCCCACCGTTCAGCTACAGTCTGTAAAGTGCATTCAGGGAAGAGCAAGAAAGTCTCCAACGCCCCGCGTCTTGTGGGGAAGGAACAGCACATTCTCTCCTCAGTGAAGACGTCCTTTCTTGCAGACTGCCAGGCTGGGACTCCTCTTCCGTCTCAGACCACCGAGTTTGGCATAGCGTTGAAATGACCCCTTCCCTCAACGCCGTAGGCATCTCTTCAAGAACATAAACCCTGTGTGCCCATTCGTTATACCTCACCGCCCTAAGAAACACCGAAGAGCTGTGGCTGGATGGTAGGAAACAGTGGCCGTAGTGTCCTTCGATCAATATCCCGTTCCAAAGGCCCCCCCGTGAAAATCTCTTGCTTTCGAGGGCCTAGGGCATTCCAAGGGCTGCCAAACACAGCTCAAGGAGGCGAAATAAGAGAAGCAGAACTTGCTCCTGAGAAACTCGTACATACACTGAACCCAAAGCGTGCCTCTTCGTGGAGACCGAAGGCCTCCCCAGCTCAGATTCTGGGCCCTGGAACACAGTGCTAACCGCTGCCTTCAAGGAGAGGTAGGCAAGGAATGTTTTCACGTCTCGCCTGCCTCTCAGGGCCTGTTCAGCTTGAGTGGAAAATATCCACAGCCTGCCCGAACGTCCTGCCGAGCAGCGAGTTGTACTGGAGTGTAGCAAACGCTTCCAAGTTGTCTGAGGGGAAAGAGGCCATTGCTGTGGTGTGAACGGCCTTCTCTGCCACTCTTTCGGAGCACAGTGCTCTCTGGGCAGGCAGGCTAGTTCCTAGAGCAGAAGCATTTGAACAGACGTCTGCCCTGGTATACTTCCTACATCCGCACATCGAGTGCATCTTTCCTACGCTCCAGGCACCCACACGGTGCACAGAACTCCTCCTGATGGCGAGACAGAAGACGCAACATTTCTTCTAGGGGGCTCGTGAGGGGCGAGGCCTCTTGAGGAGTTGGACCCTCGAATGCCGCTGAAACCACTGAGGTTGATTGCCACGTTATGTTAGCGACACACTGAGAGCATTTCAGGTTCATGGAACCCCGTGCAGTGCGCCACGAGAGAAGAAAACGCAGATGCTGCCTTGACAGGGTTAGATTGAATTGCCTCTGTCCCCCCTCCGGAAACTAACTTTCCCAGAGCCAGCACAGCTTCACGTCCCGAGCAGCGTTTTCTGCTGTGTGCCAGGATACATGAAAGGAAACCTGGGGACGCTGGGAGGCTCTGAGCTGTACGCGGCTTGCCAAAGCTTCTAGACCCTTCAGGGGTCAGTGTGGCCCTTCTGGAGAGTGACACAGCATGTTTCCTAATGGAAACCTAGTGTTACATTTCGGGGACTTTCTGCACAACCTTCCTCAGCCGCCTAGCTGGATGTCCTTGCCCAGAAGCGGCAGTTGCCAAGGAGTTCTTTCCCAGGAGCTCGTGAGACAGCATACCATGCAGAACCGCAGAGAAGGAGACCAGCCTTTCTCCGGGTTCTCAGAGGTTCGCTTTTCTGCCTTTGAGCCTCTGAAGTCAGAGATCCAGTCAGCTCCCAATGATACTTTAGAACTGTAGTATTGAAGGTCTCTCTGCCATCAGCCCCCTGCTCAGCTCCCGTCTCCTAGGTGCATTCAGTGAAGTAGCATCCACTCTGCAGCCTCCCGCACCATGTTGTTTAGGAACGGCACATTTCCTCTTCGTAAAGAAATCTTTTCTTGCAGCCTGCCTGGCCCGAGCTCCTATTCCTTTTCCGAAGGCCGAGTTCGGCATAGCCCTGCAATGACCCCTTCCCTCAAGGCCGGACACATCTCTGAAAGACTATACTCCATGGGTCCCCATTCATTACATCTTACCTCCCATGAAACACAAAGGAGTTGTAGCGTGATGGGAGGAAACAACGGCCTCCTTCTCCTTCTCGGAATACCCCGTTGCCCAAGGTTACGGGCCTTGTCCAGAAGCAACAGTTGCCCAGGATTTCTTTGCTTTGAGCTCGTGAGACAGCATATCATGTAGGACCGCCGAGAAGGAGACCTGCCTCTCTCTGGTTTGGAAGAGGTTAGCTTTTCTACTCAGCCTTGGAGCACAAAGACCCAGCCAATTCCCAAGGACAGTTTCGAAGGTTACTGGTGCAGGTCTCTCTGCGCTTAGCCCACCGTTCAGCTACAGTCTGTAAAGTGCATTCAGGGAAGAGCAAGAAAGTCTCCAACGCCCCGCGTCTTGTGGGGAAGGAACAGCACATTCTCTCCTCAGTGAAGACGTCCTTTCTTGCAGACTGCCAGGCTGGGACTCCTCTTCCGTCTCAGACCACCGAGTTTGGCATAGCGTTGAAATGACCCCTTCCCTCAACGCCGTAGGCATCTCTTCAAGAACATAAACCCTGTGTGCCCATTCGTTATACCTCACCGCCCTAAGAAACACCGAAGAGCTGTGGCTGGATGGTAGGAAACAGTGGCCGTAGTGTCCTTCGATCAATATCCCGTTCCAAAGGCCCCCCCGTGAAAATCTCTTGCTTTCGAGGGCCTAGGGCATTCCAAGGGCTGCCAAACACAGCTCAAGGAGGCGAAATAAGAGAAGCAGAACTTGCTCCTGAGAAACTCGTACATACACTGAACCCAAAGCGTGCCTCTTCGTGGAGACCGAAGGCCTCCCCAGCTCAGATTCTGGGCCCTGGAACACAGTGCTAACCGCTGCCTTCAAGGAGAGGTAGGCAAGGAATGTTTTCACGTCTCGCCTGCCTCTCAGGGCCTGTTCAGCTTGAGTGGAAAATATCCACAGCCTGCCCGAACGTCCTGCCGAGCAGCGAGTTGTACTGGAGTGTAGCAAACGCTTCCAAGTTGTCTGAGGGGAAAGAGGCCATTGCTGTGGTGTGAACGGCCTTCTCTGCCACTCTTTCGGAGCACAGTGCTCTCTGGGCAGGCAGGCTAGTTCCTAGAGCAGAAGCATTTGAACAGACGTCTGCCCTGGTATACTTCCTACATCCGCACATCGAGTGCATCTTTCCTACGCTCCAGGCACCCACACGGTGCACAGAACTCCTCCTGATGGCGAGACAGAAGACGCAACATTTCTTCTAGGGGGCTCGTGAGGGGCGAGGCCTCTTGAGGAGTTGGACCCTCGAATGCCGCTGAAACCACTGAGGTTGATTGCCACGTTATGTTAGCGACACACTGAGAGCATTTCAGGTTCATGGAACCCCGTGCAGTGCGCCACGAGAGAAGAAAACGCAGATGCTGCCTTGACAGGGTTAGATTGAATTGCCTCTGTCCCCCCTCCGGAAACTAACTTTCCCAGAGCCAGCACAGCTTCACGTCCCGAGCAGCGTTTTCTGCTGTGTGCCAGGATACATGAAAGGAAACCTGGGGACGCTGGGAGGCTCTGAGCTGTACGCGGCTTGCCAAAGCTTCTAGACCCTTCAGGGGTCAGTGTGGCCCTTCTGGAGAGTGACACAGCATGTTTCCTAATGGAAACCTAGTGTTACATTTCGGGGACTTTCTGCACAACCTTCCTCAGCCGCCTAGCTGGATGTCCTTGCCCAGAAGCGGCAGTTGCCAAGGAGTTCTTTCCCAGGAGCTCGTGAGACAGCATACCATGCAGAACCGCAGAGAAGGAGACCAGCCTTTCTCCGGGTTCTCAGAGGTTCGCTTTTCTGCCTTTGAGCCTCTGAACTCAGAGATCCAGTCAGCTCCCAATGATACTTTAGAACTGTAGTATTGAAGGTCTCTCTGCCATCAGCCCCCTGCTCAGCTCCCGTCTCCTAGGTGCATTCAGTGAAGTAGCATCCACTCTGCAGCCTCCCGCACCATGTTGTTTAGGAACGGCACATTTCCTCTTCGTAAAGAAATCTTTTCTTGCAGCCTGCCTGGCCCGAGCTCCTATTCCTTTTCCGAAGGCCGAGTTCGGCATAGCCCTGCAATGACCCCTTCCCTCAAGGCCGGACACATCTCTGAAAGACTATACTCCATGGGTCCCCATTCATTACATCTTACCTCCCATGAAACACAAAGGAGTTGTAGCGTGATGGGAGGAAACAACGGCCTCCTTCTCCTTCTCGGAATACCCCGTTGCCCAAGGTTACGGGCCTTGTCCAGAAGCAACAGTTGCCCAGGATTTCTTTGCTTTGAGCTCGTGAGACAGCATATCATGTAGGACCGCCGAGAAGGAGACCTGCCTCTCTCTGGTTTGGAAGAGGTTAGCTTTTCTACTCAGCCTTGGAGCACAAAGACCCAGCCAATTCCCAAGGACAGTTTCGAAGGTTACTGGTGCAGGTCTCTCTGCGCTTAGCCCACCGTTCAGCTACAGTCTGTAAAGTGCATTCAGGGAAGAGCAAGAAAGTCTCCAACGCCCCGCGTCTTGTGGGGAAGGAACAGCACATTCTCTCCTCAGTGAAGACGTCCTTTCTTGCAGACTGCCAGGCTGGGACTCCTCTTCCGTCTCAGACCACCGAGTTTGGCATAGCGTTGAAATGACCCCTTCCCTCAACGCCGTAGGCATCTCTTCAAGAACATAAACCCTGTGTGCCCATTCGTTATACCTCACCGCCCTAAGAAACACCGAAGAGCTGTGGCTGGATGGTAGGAAACAGTGGCCGTAGTGTCCTTCGATCAATATCCCGTTCCAAAGGCCCCCCCGTGAAAATCTCTTGCTTTCGAGGGCCTAGGGCATTCCAAGGGCTGCCAAACACAGCTCAAGGAGGCGAAATAAGAGAAGCAGAACTTGCTCCTGAGAAACTCGTACATACACTGAACCCAAAGCGTGCCTCTTCGTGGAGACCGAAGGCCTCCCCAGCTCAGATTCTGGGCCCTGGAACACAGTGCTAACCGCTGCCTTCAAGGAGAGGTAGGCAAGGAATGTTTTCACGTCTCGCCTGCCTCTCAGGGCCTGTTCAGCTTGAGTGGAAAATATCCACAGCCTGCCCGAACGTCCTGCCGAGCAGCGAGTTGTACTGGAGTGTAGCAAACGCTTCCAAGTTGTCTGAGGGGAAAGAGGCCATTGCTGTGGTGTGAACGGCCTTCTCTGCCACTCTTTCGGAGCACAGTGCTCTCTGGGCAGGCAGGCTAGTTCCTAGAGCAGAAGCATTTGAACAGACGTCTGCCCTGGTATACTTCCTACATCCGCACATCGAGTGCATCTTTCCTACGCTCCAGGCACCCACACGGTGCACAGAACTCCTCCTGATGGCGAGACAGAAGACGCAACATTTCTTCTAGGGGGCTCGTGAGGGGCGAGGCCTCTTGAGGAGTTGGACCCTCGAATGCCGCTGAAACCACTGAGGTTGATTGCCACGTTATGTTAGCGACACACTGAGAGCATTTCAGGTTCATGGAACCCCGTGCAGTGCGCCACGAGAGAAGAAAACGCAGATGCTGCCTTGACAGGGTTAGATTGAATTGCCTCTGTCCCCCCTCCGGAAACTAACTTTCCCAGAGCCAGCACAGCTTCACGTCCCGAGCAGCGTTTTCTGCTGTGTGCCAGGATACATGAAAGGAAACCTGGGGACGCTGGGAGACTCTGAGCTGTACGCGGCTTGCCAAAGCTTCTAGACCCTTCAGGGGTCAGTGTGGCCCTTCTGGAGAGTGACACAGCATGTTTCCTAATGGAAACCTAGTGTTACATTTCGGGGACTTTCTGCACAACCTTCCTCAGCCGCCTAGCTGGATGTCCTTGCCCAGAAGCGGCAGTTGCCAAGGAGTTCTTTCCCAGGAGCTCGTGAGACAGCATACCATGCAGAACCGCAGAGAAGGAGACCAGCCTTTCTCCGGGTTCTCAGAGGTTCGCTTTTCTGCCTTTGAGCCTCTGAACTCAGAGATCCAGTCAGCTCCCAATGATACTTTAGAACTGTAGTATTGAAGGTCTCTCTGCCATCAGCCCCCTGCTCAGCTCCCGTCTCCTAGGTGCATTCAGTGAAGTAGCATCCACTCTGCAGCCTCCCGCACCATGTTGTTTAGGAACGGCACATTTCCTCTTCGTAAAGAAATCTTTTCTTGCAGCCTGCCTGGCCCGAGCTCCTATTCCTTTTCCGAAGGCCGAGTTCGGCATAGCCCTGCAATGACCCCTTCCCTCAAGGCCGGACACATCTCTGAAAGACTATACTCCATGGGTCCCCATTCATTACATCTTACCTCCCATGAAACACAAAGGAGTTGTAGCGTGATGGGAGGAAACAACGGCCTCCTTCTCCTTCTCGGAATACCCCGTTGCCCAAGGTTACGGGCCTTGTCCAGAAGCAACAGTTGCCCAGGATTTCTTTGCTTTGAGCTCGTGAGACAGCATATCATGTAGGACCGCCGAGAAGGAGACCTGCCTCTCTCTGGTTTGGAAGAGGTTAGCTTTTCTACTCAGCCTTGGAGCACAAAGACCCAGCCAATTCCCAAGGACAGTTTCGAAGGTTACTGGTGCAGGTCTCTCTGCGCTTAGCCCACCGTTCAGCTACAGTCTGTAAAGTGCATTCAGGGAAGAGCAAGAAAGTCTCCAACGCCCCGCGTCTTGTGGGGAAGGAACAGCACATTCTCTCCTCAGTGAAGACGTCCTTTCTTGCAGACTGCCAGGCTGGGACTCCTCTTCCGTCTCAGACCACCGAGTTTGGCATAGCGTTGAAATGACCCCTTCCCTCAACGCCGTAGGCATCTCTTCAAGAACATAAACCCTGTGTGCCCATTCGTTATACCTCACCGCCCTAAGAAACACCGAAGAGCTGTGGCTGGATGGTAGGAAACAGTGGCCGTAGTGTCCTTCGATCAATATCCCGTTCCAAAGGCCCCCCCGTGAAAATCTCTTGCTTTCGAGGGCCTAGGGCATTCCAAGGGCTGCCAAACACAGCTCAAGGAGGCGAAATAAGAGAAGCAGAACTTGCTCCTGAGAAACTCGTACATACACTGAACCCAAAGCGTGCCTCTTCGTGGAGACCGAAGGCCTCCCCAGCTCAGATTCTGGGCCCTGGAACACAGTGCTAACCGCTGCCTTCAAGGAGAGGTAGGCAAGGAATGTTTTCACGTCTCGCCTGCCTCTCAGGGCCTGTTCAGCTTGAGTGGAAAATATCCACAGCCTGCCCGAACGTCCTGCCGAGCAGCGAGTTGTACTGGAGTGTAGCAAACGCTTCCAAGTTGTCTGAGGGGAAAGAGGCCATTGCTGTGGTGTGAACGGCCTTCTCTGCCACTCTTTCGGAGCACAGTGCTCTCTGGGCAGGCAGGCTAGTTCCTAGAGCAGAAGCATTTGAACAGACGTCTGCCCTGGTATACTTCCTACATCCGCACATCGAGTGCATCTTTCCTACGCTCCAGGCACCCACACGGTGCACAGAACTCCTCCTGATGGCGAGACAGAAGACGCAACATTTCTTCTAGGGGGCTCGTGAGGGGCGAGGCCTCTTGAGGAGTTGGACCCTCGAATGCCGCTGAAACCACTGAGGTTGATTGCCACGTTATGTTAGCGACACACTGAGAGCATTTCAGGTTCATGGAACCCCGTGCAGTGCGCCACGAGAGAAGAAAACGCAGATGCTGCCTTGACAGGGTTAGATTGAATTGCCTCTGTCCCCCCTCCGGAAACTAACTTTCCCAGAGCCAGCACAGCTTCACGTCCCGAGCAACGTTTTCTGCTGTGTGCCAGGATACATGAAAGGAAACCTGGGGACGCTGGGGGACTCTGAGCTGTACGCGGCTTGCCAAAGCTTCTAGACCCTTCAGGGGTCAGTGTGGCCCTTCTGGAGAGTGACACAGCATGTTTCCTAATGGAAACCTAGTGTTACATTTCGGGGACTTTCTGCACAACCTTCCTCAGCCGCCTAGCTGGATGTCCTTGCCCAGAAGCGGCAGTTGCCAAGGAGTTCTTTCCCAGGAGCTCGTGAGACAGCATACCATGCAGAACCGCAGAGAAGGAGACCAGCCTTTCTCCGGGTTCTCAGAGGTTCGCTTTTCTGCCTTTGAGCCTCTGAACTCAGAGATCCAGTCAGCTCCCAATGATACTTTAGAACTGTAGTATTGAAGGTCTCTCTGCCATCAGCCCCCTGCTCAGCTCCCGTCTCCTAGGTGCATTCAGTGAAGTAGCATCCACTCTGCAGCCTCCCGCACCATGTTGTTTAGGAACGGCACATTTCCTCTTCGTAAAGAAATCTTTTCTTGCAGCCTGCCTGGCCCGAGCTCCTATTCCTTTTCCGAAGGCCGAGTTCGGCATAGCCCTGCAATGACCCCTTCCCTCAAGGCCGGACACATCTCTGAAAGACTATACTCCATGGGTCCCCATTCATTACATCTTACCTCCCATGAAACACAAAGGAGTTGTAGCGTGATGGGAGGAAACAACGGCCTCCTTCTCCTTCTCGGAATACCCCGTTGCCCAAGGTTACGGGCCTTGTCCAGAAGCAACAGTTGCCCAGGATTTCTTTGCTTTGAGCTCGTGAGACAGCATATCATGTAGGACCGCCGAGAAGGAGACCTGCCTCTCTCTGGTTTGGAAGAGGTTAGCTTTTCTACTCAGCCTTGGAGCACAAAGACCCAGCCAATTCCCAAGGACAGTTTCGAAGGTTACTGGTGCAGGTCTCTCTGCGCTTAGCCCACCGTTCAGCTACAGTCTGTAAAGTGCATTCAGGGAAGAGCAAGAAAGTCTCCAACGCCCCGCGTCTTGTGGGGAAGGAACAGCACATTCTCTCCTCAGTGAAGACGTCCTTTCTTGCAGACTGCCAGGCTGGGACTCCTCTTCCGTCTCAGACCACCGAGTTTGGCATAGCGTTGAAATGACCCCTTCCCTCAACGCCGTAGGCATCTCTTCAAGAACATAAACCCTGTGTGCCCATTCGTTATACCTCACCGCCCTAAGAAACACCGAAGAGCTGTGGCTGGATGGTAGGAAACAGTGGCCGTAGTGTCCTTCGATCAATATCCCGTTCCAAAGGCCCCCCCGTGAAAATCTCTTGCTTTCGAGGGCCTAGGGCATTCCAAGGGCTGCCAAACACAGCTCAAGGAGGCGAAATAAGAGAAGCAGAACTTGCTCCTGAGAAACTCGTACATACACTGAACCCAAAGCGTGCCTCTTCGTGGAGACCGAAGGCCTCCCCAGCTCAGATTCTGGGCCCTGGAACACAGTGCTAACCGCTGCCTTCAAGGAGAGGTAGGCAAGGAATGTTTTCACGTCTCGCCTGCCTCTCAGGGCCTGTTCAGCTTGAGTGGAAAATATCCACAGCCTGCCCGAACGTCCTGCCGAGCAGCGAGTTGTACTGGAGTGTAGCAAACGCTTCCAAGTTGTCTGAGGGGAAAGAGGCCATTGCTGTGGTGTGAACGGCCTTCTCTGCCACTCTTTCGGAGCACAGTGCTCTCTGGGCAGGCAGGCTAGTTCCTAGAGCAGAAGCATTTGAACAGACGTCTGCCCTGGTATACTTCCTACATCCGCACATCGAGTGCATCTTTCCTACGCTCCAGGCACCCACACGGTGCACAGAACTCCTCCTGATGGCGAGACAGAAGACGCAACATTTCTTCTAGGGGGCTCGTGAGGGGCGAGGCCTCTTGAGGAGTTGGACCCTCGAATGCCGCTGAAACCACTGAGGTTGATTGCCACGTTATGTTAGCGACACACTGAGAGCATTTCAGGTTCATGGAACCCCGTGCAGTGCGCCACGAGAGAAGAAAACGCAGATGCTGCCTTGACAGGGTTAGATTGAATTGCCTCTGTCCCCCCTCCGGAAACTAACTTTCCCAGAGCCAGCACAGCTTCACGTCCCGAGCAGCGTTTTCTGCTGTGTGCCAGGATACATGAAAGGAAACCTGGGGACGCTGGGGGACTCTGAGCTGTACGCGGCTTGCCAAAGCTTCTAGACCCTTCAGGGGTCAGTGTGGCCCTTCTGGAGAGTGACACAGCATGTTTCCTAATGGAAACCTAGTGTTACATTTCGGGGACTTTCTGCACAACCTTCCTCAGCCGCCTAGCTGGATGTCCTTGCCCAGAAGCGGCAGTTGCCAAGGAGTTCTTTCCCAGGAGCTCGTGAGACAGCATACCATGCAGAACCGCAGAGAAGGAGACCAGCCTTTCTCCGGGTTCTCAGAGGTTCGCTTTTCTGCCTTTGAGCCTCTGAAGTCAGAGATCCAGTCAGCTCCCAATGATACTTTAGAACTGTAGTATTGAAGGTCTCTCTGCCATCAGCCCCCTGCTCAGCTCCCGTCTCCTAGGTGCATTCAGTGAAGTAGCATCCACTCTGCAGCCTCCCGCACCATGTTGTTTAGGAACGGCACATTTCCTCTTCGTAAAGAAATCTTTTCTTGCAGCCTGCCTGGCCCGAGCTCCTATTCCTTTTCCGAAGGCCGAGTTCGGCATAGCCCTGCAATGACCCCTTCCCTCAAGGCCGGACACATCTCTGAAAGACTATACTCCATGGGTCCCCATTCATTACATCTTACCTCCCATGAAACACAAAGGAGTTGTAGCGTGATGGGAGGAAACAACGGCCTCCTTCTCCTTCTCGGAATACCCCGTTGCCCAAGGTTACGGGCCTTGTCCAGAAGCAACAGTTGCCCAGGATTTCTTTGCTTTGAGCTCGTGAGACAGCATATCATGTAGGACCGCCGAGAAGGAGACCTGCCTCTCTCTGGTTTGGAAGAGGTTAGCTTTTCTACTCAGCCTTGGAGCACAAAGACCCAGCCAATTCCCAAGGACAGTTTCGAAGGTTACTGGTGCAGGTCTCTCTGCGCTTAGCCCACCGTTCAGCTACAGTCTGTAAAGTGCATTCAGGGAAGAGCAAGAAAGTCTCCAACGCCCCGCGTCTTGTGGGGAAGGAACAGCACATTCTCTCCTCAGTGAAGACGTCCTTTCTTGCAGACTGCCAGGCTGGGACTCCTCTTCCGTCTCAGACCACCGAGTTTGGCATAGCGTTGAAATGACCCCTTCCCTCAACGCCGTAGGCATCTCTTCAAGAACATAAACCCTGTGTGCCCATTCGTTATACCTCACCGCCCTAAGAAACACCGAAGAGCTGTGGCTGGATGGTAGGAAACAGTGGCCGTAGTGTCCTTCGATCAATATCCCGTTCCAAAGGCCCCCCCGTGAAAATCTCTTGCTTTCGAGGGCCTAGGGCATTCCAAGGGCTGCCAAACACAGCTCAAGGAGGCGAAATAAGAGAAGCAGAACTTGCTCCTGAGAAACTCGTACATACACTGAACCCAAAGCGTGCCTCTTCGTGGAGACCGAAGGCCTCCCCAGCTCAGATTCTGGGCCCTGGAACACAGTGCTAACCGCTGCCTTCAAGGAGAGGTAGGCAAGGAATGTTTTCACGTCTCGCCTGCCTCTCAGGGCCTGTTCAGCTTGAGTGGAAAATATCCACAGCCTGCCCGAACGTCCTGCCGAGCAGCGAGTTGTACTGGAGTGTAGCAAACGCTTCCAAGTTGTCTGAGGGGAAAGAGGCCATTGCTGTGGTGTGAACGGCCTTCTCTGCCACTCTTTCGGAGCACAGTGCTCTCTGGGCAGGCAGGCTAGTTCCTAGAGCAGAAGCATTTGAACAGACGTCTGCCCTGGTATACTTCCTACATCCGCACATCGAGTGCATCTTTCCTACGCTCCAGGCACCCACACGGTGCACAGAACTCCTCCTGATGGCGAGACAGAAGACGCAACATTTCTTCTAGGGGGCTCGTGAGGGGCGAGGCCTCTTGAGGAGTTGGACCCTCGAATGCCGCTGAAACCACTGAGGTTGATTGCCACGTTATGTTAGCGACACACTGAGAGCATTTCAGGTTCATGGAACCCCGTGCAGTGCGCCACGAGAGAAGAAAACGCAGATGCTGCCTTGACAGGGTTAGATTGAATTGCCTCTGTCCCCCCTCCGGAAACTAACTTTCCCAGAGCCAGCACAGCTTCACGTCCCGAGCAGCGTTTTCTGCTGTGTGCCAGGATACATGAAAGGAAACCTGGGGACGCTGGGAGACTCTGAGCTGTACGCGGCTTGCCAAAGCTTCTAGACCCTTCAGGGGTCAGTGTGGCCCTTCTGGAGAGTGACACAGCATGTTTCCTAATGGAAACCTAGTGTTACATTTCGGGGACTTTCTGCACAACCTTCCTCAGCCGCCTAGCTGGATGTCCTTGCCCAGAAGCGGCAGTTGCCAAGGAGTTCTTTCCCAGGAGCTCGTGAGACAGCATACCATGCAGAACCGCAGAGAAGGAGACCAGCCTTTCTCCGGGTTCTCAGAGGTTCGCTTTTCTGCCTTTGAGCCTCTGAAGTCAGAGATCCAGTCAGCTCCCAATGATACTTTAGAACTGTAGTATTGAAGGTCTCTCTGCCATCAGCCCCCTGCTCAGCTCCCGTCTCCTAGGTGCATTCAGTGAAGTAGCATCCACTCTGCAGCCTCCCGCACCATGTTGTTTAGGAACGGCACATTTCCTCTTCGTAAAGAAATCTTTTCTTGCAGCCTGCCTGGCCCGAGCTCCTATTCCTTTTCCGAAGGCCGAGTTCGGCATAGCCCTGCAATGACCCCTTCCCTCAAGGCCGGACACATCTCTGAAAGACTATACTCCATGGGTCCCCATTCATTACATCTTACCTCCCATGAAACACAAAGGAGTTGTAGCGTGATGGGAGGAAACAACGGCCTCCTTCTCCTTCTCGGAATACCCCGTTGCCCAAGGTTACGGGCCTTGTCCAGAAGCAACAGTTGCCCAGGATTTCTTTGCTTTGAGCTCGTGAGACAGCATATCATGTAGGACCGCCGAGAAGGAGACCTGCCTCTCTCTGGTTTGGAAGAGGTTAGCTTTTCTACTCAGCCTTGGAGCACAAAGACCCAGCCAATTCCCAAGGACAGTTTCGAAGGTTACTGGTGCAGGTCTCTCTGCGCTTAGCCCACCGTTCAGCTACAGTCTGTAAAGTGCATTCAGGGAAGAGCAAGAAAGTCTCCAACGCCCCGCGTCTTGTGGGGAAGGAACAGCACATTCTCTCCTCAGTGAAGACGTCCTTTCTTGCAGACTGCCAGGCTGGGACTCCTCTTCCGTCTCAGACCACCGAGTTTGGCATAGCGTTGAAATGACCCCTTCCCTCAACGCCGTAGGCATCTCTTCAAGAACATAAACCCTGTGTGCCCATTCGTTATACCTCACCGCCCTAAGAAACACCGAAGAGCTGTGGCTGGATGGTAGGAAACAGTGGCCGTAGTGTCCTTCGATCAATATCCCGTTCCAAAGGCCCCCCCGTGAAAATCTCTTGCTTTCGAGGGCCTAGGGCATTCCAAGGGCTGCCAAACACAGCTCAAGGAGGCGAAATAAGAGAAGCAGAACTTGCTCCTGAGAAACTCGTACATACACTGAACCCAAAGCGTGCCTCTTCGTGGAGACCGAAGGCCTCCCCAGCTCAGATTCTGGGCCCTGGAACACAGTGCTAACCGCTGCCTTCAAGGAGAGGTAGGCAAGGAATGTTTTCACGTCTCGCCTGCCTCTCAGGGCCTGTTCAGCTTGAGTGGAAAATATCCACAGCCTGCCCGAACGTCCTGCCGAGCAGCGAGTTGTACTGGAGTGTAGCAAACGCTTCCAAGTTGTCTGAGGGGAAAGAGGCCATTGCTGTGGTGTGAACGGCCTTCTCTGCCACTCTTTCGGAGCACAGTGCTCTCTGGGCAGGCAGGCTAGTTCCTAGAGCAGAAGCATTTGAACAGACGTCTGCCCTGGTATACTTCCTACATCCGCACATCGAGTGCATCTTTCCTACGCTCCAGGCACCCACACGGTGCACAGAACTCCTCCTGATGGCGAGACAGAAGACGCAACATTTCTTCTAGGGGGCTCGTGAGGGGCGAGGCCTCTTGAGGAGTTGGACCCTCGAATGCCGCTGAAACCACTGAGGTTGATTGCCACGTTATGTTAGCGACACACTGAGAGCATTTCAGGTTCATGGAACCCCGTGCAGTGCGCCACGAGAGAAGAAAACGCAGATGCTGCCTTGACAGGGTTAGATTGAATTGCCTCTGTCCCCCCTCCGGAAACTAACTTTCCCAGAGCCAGCACAGCTTCACGTCCCGAGCAGCGTTTTCTGCTGTGTGCCAGGATACATGAAAGGAAACCTGGGGACGCTGGGAGACTCTGAGCTGTACGCGGCTTGCCAAAGCTTCTAGACCCTTCAGGGGTCAGTGTGGCCCTTCTGGAGAGTGACACAGCATGTTTCCTAATGGAAACCTAGTGTTACATTTCGGGGACTTTCTGCACAACCTTCCTCAGCCGCCTAGCTGGATGTCCTTGCCCAGAAGCGGCAGTTGCCAAGGAGTTCTTTCCCAGGAGCTCGTGAGACAGCATACCATGCAGAACCGCAGAGAAGGAGACCAGCCTTTCTCCGGGTTCTCAGAGGTTCGCTTTTCTGCCTTTGAGCCTCTGAAGTCAGAGATCCAGTCAGCTCCCAATGATACTTTAGAACTGTAGTATTGAAGGTCTCTCTGCCATCAGCCCCCTGCTCAGCTCCCGTCTCCTAGGTGCATTCAGTGAAGTAGCATCCACTCTGCAGCCTCCCGCACCATGTTGTTTAGGAACGGCACATTTCCTCTTCGTAAAGAAATCTTTTCTTGCAGCCTGCCTGGCCCGAGCTCCTATTCCTTTTCCGAAGGCCGAGTTCGGCATAGCCCTGCAATGACCCCTTCCCTCAAGGCCGGACACATCTCTGAAAGACTATACTCCATGGGTCCCCATTCATTACATCTTACCTCCCATGAAACACAAAGGAGTTGTAGCGTGATGGGAGGAAACAACGGCCTCCTTCTCCTTCTCGGAATACCCCGTTGCCCAAGGTTACGGGCCTTGTCCAGAAGCAACAGTTGCCCAGGATTTCTTTGCTTTGAGCTCGTGAGACAGCATATCATGTAGGACCGCCGAGAAGGAGACCTGCCTCTCTCTGGTTTGGAAGAGGTTAGCTTTTCTACTCAGCCTTGGAGCACAAAGACCCAGCCAATTCCCAAGGACAGTTTCGAAGGTTACTGGTGCAGGTCTCTCTGCGCTTAGCCCACCGTTCAGCTACAGTCTGTAAAGTGCATTCAGGGAAGAGCAAGAAAGTCTCCAACGCCCCGCGTCTTGTGGGGAAGGAACAGCACATTCTCTCCTCAGTGAAGACGTCCTTTCTTGCAGACTGCCAGGCTGGGACTCCTCTTCCGTCTCAGACCACCGAGTTTGGCATAGCGTTGAAATGACCCCTTCCCTCAACGCCGTAGGCATCTCTTCAAGAACATAAACCCTGTGTGCCCATTCGTTATACCTCACCGCCCTAAGAAACACCGAAGAGCTGTGGCTGGATGGTAGGAAACAGTGGCCGTAGTGTCCTTCGATCAATATCCCGTTCCAAAGGCCCCCCCGTGAAAATCTCTTGCTTTCGAGGGCCTAGGGCATTCCAAGGGCTGCCAAACACAGCTCAAGGAGGCGAAATAAGAGAAGCAGAACTTGCTCCTGAGAAACTCGTACATACACTGAACCCAAAGCGTGCCTCTTCGTGGAGACCGAAGGCCTCCCCAGCTCAGATTCTGGGCCCTGGAACACAGTGCTAACCGCTGCCTTCAAGGAGAGGTAGGCAAGGAATGTTTTCACGTCTCGCCTGCCTCTCAGGGCCTGTTCAGCTTGAGTGGAAAATATCCACAGCCTGCCCGAACGTCCTGCCGAGCAGCGAGTTGTACTGGAGTGTAGCAAACGCTTCCAAGTTGTCTGAGGGGAAAGAGGCCATTGCTGTGGTGTGAACGGCCTTCTCTGCCACTCTTTCGGAGCACAGTGCTCTCTGGGCAGGCAGGCTAGTTCCTAGAGCAGAAGCATTTGAACAGACGTCTGCCCTGGTATACTTCCTACATCCGCACATCGAGTGCATCTTTCCTACGCTCCAGGCACCCACACGGTGCACAGAACTCCTCCTGATGGCGAGACAGAAGACGCAACATTTCTTCTAGGGGGCTCGTGAGGGGCGAGGCCTCTTGAGGAGTTGGACCCTCGAATGCCGCTGAAACCACTGAGGTTGATTGCCACGTTATGTTAGCGACACACTGAGAGCATTTCAGGTTCATGGAACCCCGTGCAGTGCGCCACGAGAGAAGAAAACGCAGATGCTGCCTTGACAGGGTTAGATTGAATTGCCTCTGTCCCCCCTCCGGAAACTAACTTTCCCAGAGCCAGCACAGCTTCACGTCCCGAGCAGCGTTTTCTGCTGTGTGCCAGGATACATGAAAGGAAACCTGGGGACGCTGGGGGACTCTGAGCTGTACGCGGCTTGCCAAAGCTTCTAGACCCTTCAGGGGTCAGTGTGGCCCTTCTGGAGAGTGACACAGCATGTTTCCTAATGGAAACCTAGTGTTACATTTCGGGGACTTTCTGCACAACCTTCCTCAGCCGCCTAGCTGGATGTCCTTGCCCAGAAGCGGCAGTTGCCAAGGAGTTCTTTCCCAGGAGCTCGTGAGACAGCATACCATGCAGAACCGCAGAGAAGGAGACCAGCCTTTCTCCGGGTTCTCAGAGGTTCGCTTTTCTGCCTTTGAGCCTCTGAACTCAGAGATCCAGTCAGCTCCCAATGATACTTTAGAACTGTAGTATTGAAGGTCTCTCTGCCATCAGCCCCCTGCTCAGCTCCCGTCTCCTAGGTGCATTCAGTGAAGTAGCATCCACTCTGCAGCCTCCCGCACCATGTTGTTTAGGAACGGCACATTTCCTCTTCGTAAAGAAATCTTTTCTTGCAGCCTGCCTGGCCCGAGCTCCTATTCCTTTTCCGAAGGCCGAGTTCGGCATAGCCCTGCAATGACCCCTTCCCTCAAGGCCGGACACATCTCTGAAAGACTATACTCCATGGGTCCCCATTCATTACATCTTACCTCCCATGAAACACAAAGGAGTTGTAGCGTGATGGGAGGAAACAACGGCCTCCTTCTCCTTCTCGGAATACCCCGTTGCCCAAGGTTACGGGCCTTGTCCAGAAGCAACAGTTGCCCAGGATTTCTTTGCTTTGAGCTCGTGAGACAGCATATCATGTAGGACCGCCGAGAAGGAGACCTGCCTCTCTCTGGTTTGGAAGAGGTTAGCTTTTCTACTCAGCCTTGGAGCACAAAGACCCAGCCAATTCCCAAGGACAGTTTCGAAGGTTACTGGTGCAGGTCTCTCTGCGCTTAGCCCACCGTTCAGCTACAGTCTGTAAAGTGCATTCAGGGAAGAGCAAGAAAGTCTCCAACGCCCCGCGTCTTGTGGGGAAGGAACAGCACATTCTCTCCTCAGTGAAGACGTCCTTTCTTGCAGACTGCCAGGCTGGGACTCCTCTTCCGTCTCAGACCACCGAGTTTGGCATAGCGTTGAAATGACCCCTTCCCTCAACGCCGTAGGCATCTCTTCAAGAACATAAACCCTGTGTGCCCATTCGTTATACCTCACCGCCCTAAGAAACACCGAAGAGCTGTGGCTGGATGGTAGGAAACAGTGGCCGTAGTGTCCTTCGATCAATATCCCGTTCCAAAGGCCCCCCCGTGAAAATCTCTTGCTTTCGAGGGCCTAGGGCATTCCAAGGGCTGCCAAACACAGCTCAAGGAGGCGAAATAAGAGAAGCAGAACTTGCTCCTGAGAAACTCGTACATACACTGAACCCAAAGCGTGCCTCTTCGTGGAGACCGAAGGCCTCCCCAGCTCAGATTCTGGGCCCTGGAACACAGTGCTAACCGCTGCCTTCAAGGAGAGGTAGGCAAGGAATGTTTTCACGTCTCGCCTGCCTCTCAGGGCCTGTTCAGCTTGAGTGGAAAATATCCACAGCCTGCCCGAACGTCCTGCCGAGCAGCGAGTTGTACTGGAGTGTAGCAAACGCTTCCAAGTTGTCTGAGGGGAAAGAGGCCATTGCTGTGGTGTGAACGGCCTTCTCTGCCACTCTTTCGGAGCACAGTGCTCTCTGGGCAGGCAGGCTAGTTCCTAGAGCAGAAGCATTTGAACAGACGTCTGCCCTGGTATACTTCCTACATCCGCACATCGAGTGCATCTTTCCTACGCTCCAGGCACCCACACGGTGCACAGAACTCCTCCTGATGGCGAGACAGAAGACGCAACATTTCTTCTAGGGGGCTCGTGAGGGGCGAGGCCTCTTGAGGAGTTGGACCCTCGAATGCCGCTGAAACCACTGAGGTTGATTGCCACGTTATGTTAGCGACACACTGAGAGCATTTCAGGTTCATGGAACCCCGTGCAGTGCGCCACGAGAGAAGAAAACGCAGATGCTGCCTTGACAGGGTTAGATTGAATTGCCTCTGTCCCCCCTCCGGAAACTAACTTTCCCAGAGCCAGCACAGCTTCACGTCCCGAGCAACGTTTTCTGCTGTGTGCCAGGATACATGAAAGGAAACCTGGGGACGCTGGGGGACTCTGAGCTGTACGCGGCTTGCCAAAGCTTCTAGACCCTTCAGGGGTCAGTGTGGCCCTTCTGGAGAGTGACACAGCATGTTTCCTAATGGAAACCTAGTGTTACATTTCGGGGACTTTCTGCACAACCTTCCTCAGCCGCCTAGCTGGATGTCCTTGCCCAGAAGCGGCAGTTGCCAAGGAGTTCTTTCCCAGGAGCTCGTGAGACAGCATACCATGCAGAACCGCAGAGAAGGAGACCAGCCTTTCTCCGGGTTCTCAGAGGTTCGCTTTTCTGCCTTTGAGCCTCTGAACTCAGAGATCCAGTCAGCTCCCAATGATACTTTAGAACTGTAGTATTGAAGGTCTCTCTGCCATCAGCCCCCTGCTCAGCTCCCGTCTCCTAGGTGCATTCAGTGAAGTAGCATCCACTCTGCAGCCTCCCGCACCATGTTGTTTAGGAACGGCACATTTCCTCTTCGTAAAGAAATCTTTTCTTGCAGCCTGCCTGGCCCGAGCTCCTATTCCTTTTCCGAAGGCCGAGTTCGGCATAGCCCTGCAATGACCCCTTCCCTCAAGGCCGGACACATCTCTGAAAGACTATACTCCATGGGTCCCCATTCATTACATCTTACCTCCCATGAAACACAAAGGAGTTGTAGCGTGATGGGAGGAAACAACGGCCTCCTTCTCCTTCTCGGAATACCCCGTTGCCCAAGGTTACGGGCCTTGTCCAGAAGCAACAGTTGCCCAGGATTTCTTTGCTTTGAGCTCGTGAGACAGCATATCATGTAGGACCGCCGAGAAGGAGACCTGCCTCTCTCTGGTTTGGAAGAGGTTAGCTTTTCTACTCAGCCTTGGAGCACAAAGACCCAGCCAATTCCCAAGGACAGTTTCGAAGGTTACTGGTGCAGGTCTCTCTGCGCTTAGCCCACCGTTCAGCTACAGTCTGTAAAGTGCATTCAGGGAAGAGCAAGAAAGTCTCCAACGCCCCGCGTCTTGTGGGGAAGGAACAGCACATTCTCTCCTCAGTGAAGACGTCCTTTCTTGCAGACTGCCAGGCTGGGACTCCTCTTCCGTCTCAGACCACCGAGTTTGGCATAGCGTTGAAATGACCCCTTCCCTCAACGCCGTACGCATCTCTTCAAGAACATAAACCCTGTGTGCCCATTCGTTATACCTCACCGCCCTAAGAAACACTGAAGAGCTGTGGCTGGATGGTAGGAAACAGTGGCCGTAGTGTCCTTCGATCAATATCCCGTTCCAAAGGCCCCCCCGTGAAAATCTCTTGCTTTCGAGGGCCTAGGGCATTCCAAGGGCTGCCAAACACAGCTCAAGGAGGCGAAATAAGAGAAGCAGAACTTGCTCCTGAGAAACTCGTACATACACTGAACCCAAAGCGTGCCTCTTCGTGGAGACCGAAGGCCTCCCCAGCTCAGATTCTGGGCCCTGGAACACAGTGCTAACCGCTGCCTTCAAGGAGAGGTAGGCAAGGAATGTTTTCACGTCTCGCCTGCCTCTCAGGGCCTGTTCAGCTTGAGTGGAAAATATCCACAGCCTGCCCGAACGTCCTGCCGAGCAGCGAGTTGTACTGGAGTGTAGCAAACGCTTCCAAGTTGTCTGAGGGGAAAGAGGCCATTGCTGTGGTGTGAACGGCCTTCTCTGCCACTCTTTCGGAGCACAGTGCTCTCTGGGCAGGCAGGCTAGTTCCTAGAGCAGAAGCATTTGAACAGACGTCTGCCCTGGTATACTTCCTACATCCGCACATCGAGTGCATCTTTCCTACGCTCCAGGCACCCACACGGTGCACAGAACTCCTCCTGATGGCGAGACAGAAGACGCAACATTTCTTCTAGGGGGCTCGTGAGGGGCGAGGCCTCTTGAGGAGTTGGACCCTCGAATGCCGCTGAAACCACTGAGGTTGATTGCCACGTTATGTTAGCGACACACTGAGAGCATTTCAGGTTCATGGAACCCCGTGCAGTGCGCCACGAGAGAAGAAAACGCAGATGCTGCCTTGACAGGGTTAGATTGAATTGCCTCTGTCCCCCCTCCGGAAACTAACTTTCCCAGAGCCAGCACAGCTTCACGTCCCGAGCAACGTTTTCTGCTGTGTGCCAGGATACATGAAAGGAAACCTGGGGACGCTGGGGGACTCTGAGCTGTACGCGGCTTGCCAAAGCTTCTAGACCCTTCAGGGGTCAGTGTGGCCCTTCTGGAGAGTGACACAGCATGTTTCCTAATGGAAACCTAGTGTTACATTTCGGGGACTTTCTGCACAACCTTCCTCAGCCGCCTAGCTGGATGTCCTTGCCCAGAAGCGGCAGTTGCCAAGGAGTTCTTTCCCAGGAGCTCGTGAGACAGCATACCATGCAGAACCGCAGAGAAGGAGACCAGCCTTTCTCCGGGTTCTCAGAGGTTCGCTTTTCTGCCTTTGAGCCTCTGAACTCAGAGATCCAGTCAGCTCCCAATGATACTTTAGAACTGTAGTATTGAAGGTCTCTCTGCCATCAGCCCCCTGCTCAGCTCCCGTCTCCTAGGTGCATTCAGTGAAGTAGCATCCACTCTGCAGCCTCCCGCACCATGTTGTTTAGGAACGGCACATTTCCTCTTCGTAAAGAAATCTTTTCTTGCAGCCTGCCTGGCCCGAGCTCCTATTCCTTTTCCGAAGGCCGAGTTCGGCATAGCCCTGCAATGACCCCTTCCCTCAAGGCCGGACACATCTCTGAAAGACTATACTCCATGGGTCCCCATTCATTACATCTTACCTCCCATGAAACACAAAGGAGTTGTAGCGTGATGGGAGGAAACAACGGCCTCCTTCTCCTTCTCGGAATACCCCGTTGCCCAAGGTTACGGGCCTTGTCCAGAAGCAACAGTTGCCCAGGATTTCTTTGCTTTGAGCTCGTGAGACAGCATATCATGTAGGACCGCCGAGAAGGAGACCTGCCTCTCTCTGGTTTGGAAGAGGTTAGCTTTTCTACTCAGCCTTGGAGCACAAAGACCCAGCCAATTCCCAAGGACAGTTTCGAAGGTTACTGGTGCAGGTCTCTCTGCGCTTAGCCCACCGTTCAGCTACAGTCTGTAAAGTGCATTCAGGGAAGAGCAAGAAAGTCTCCAACGCCCCGCGTCTTGTGGGGAAGGAACAGCACATTCTCTCCTCAGTGAAGACGTCCTTTCTTGCAGACTGCCAGGCTGGGACTCCTCTTCCGTCTCAGACCACCGAGTTTGGCATAGCGTTGAAATGACCCCTTCCCTCAACGCCGTAGGCATCTCTTCAAGAACATAAACCCTGTGTGCCCATTCGTTATACCTCACCGCCCTAAGAAACACCGAAGAGCTGTGGCTGGATGGTAGGAAACAGTGGCCGTAGTGTCCTTCGATCAATATCCCGTTCCAAAGGCCCCCCCGTGAAAATCTCTTGCTTTCGAGGGCCTAGGGCATTCCAAGGGCTGCCAAACACAGCTCAAGGAGGCGAAATAAGAGAAGCAGAACTTGCTCCTGAGAAACTCGTACATACACTGAACCCAAAGCGTGCCTCTTCGTGGAGACCGAAGGCCTCCCCAGCTCAGATTCTGGGCCCTGGAACACAGTGCTAACCGCTGCCTTCAAGGAGAGGTAGGCAAGGAATGTTTTCACGTCTCGCCTGCCTCTCAGGGCCTGTTCAGCTTGAGTGGAAAATATCCACAGCCTGCCCGAACGTCCTGCCGAGCAGCGAGTTGTACTGGAGTGTAGCAAACGCTTCCAAGTTGTCTGAGGGGAAAGAGGCCATTGCTGTGGTGTGAACGGCCTTCTCTGCCACTCTTTCGGAGCACAGTGCTCTCTGGGCAGGCAGGCTAGTTCCTAGAGCAGAAGCATTTGAACAGACGTCTGCCCTGGTATACTTCCTACATCCGCACATCGAGTGCATCTTTCCTACGCTCCAGGCACCCACACGGTGCACAGAACTCCTCCTGATGGCGAGACAGAAGACGCAACATTTCTTCTAGGGGGCTCGTGAGGGGCGAGGCCTCTTGAGGAGTTGGACCCTCGAATGCCGCTGAAACCACTGAGGTTGATTGCCACGTTATGTTAGCGACACACTGAGAGCATTTCAGGTTCATGGAACCCCGTGCAGTGCGCCACGAGAGAAGAAAACGCAGATGCTGCCTTGACAGGGTTAGATTGAATTGCCTCTGTCCCCCCTCCGGAAACTAACTTTCCCAGAGCCAGCACAGCTTCACGTCCCGAGCAGCGTTTTCTGCTGTGTGCCAGGATACATGAAAGGAAACCTGGGGACGCTGGGGGACTCTGAGCTGTACGCGGCTTGCCAAAGCTTCTAGACCCTTCAGGGGTCAGTGTGGCCCTTCTGGAGAGTGACACAGCATGTTTCCTAATGGAAACCTAGTGTTACATTTCGGGGACTTTCTGCACAACCTTCCTCAGCCGCCTAGCTGGATGTCCTTGCCCAGAAGCGGCAGTTGCCAAGGAGTTCTTTCCCAGGAGCTCGTGAGACAGCATACCATGCAGAACCGCAGAGAAGGAGACCAGCCTTTCTCCGGGTTCTCAGAGGTTCGCTTTTCTGCCTTTGAGCCTCTGAACTCAGAGATCCAGTCAGCTCCCAATGATACTTTAGAACTGTAGTATTGAAGGTCTCTCTGCCATCAGCCCCCTGCTCAGCTCCCGTCTCCTAGGTGCATTCAGTGAAGTAGCATCCACTCTGCAGCCTCCCGCACCATGTTGTTTAGGAACGGCACATTTCCTCTTCGTAAAGAAATCTTTTCTTGCAGCCTGCCTGGCCCGAGCTCCTATTCCTTTTCCGAAGGCCGAGTTCGGCATAGCCCTGCAATGACCCCTTCCCTCAAGGCCGGACACATCTCTGAAAGACTATACTCCATGGGTCCCCATTCATTACATCTTACCTCCCATGAAACACAAAGGAGTTGTAGCGTGATGGGAGGAAACAACGGCCTCCTTCTCCTTCTCGGAATACCCCGTTGCCCAAGGTTACGGGCCTTGTCCAGAAGCAACAGTTGCCCAGGATTTCTTTGCTTTGAGCTCGTGAGACAGCATATCATGTAGGACCGCCGAGAAGGAGACCTGCCTCTCTCTGGTTTGGAAGAGGTTAGCTTTTCTACTCAGCCTTGGAGCACAAAGACCCAGCCAATTCCCAAGGACAGTTTCGAAGGTTACTGGTGCAGGTCTCTCTGCGCTTAGCCCACCGTTCAGCTACAGTCTGTAAAGTGCATTCAGGGAAGAGCAAGAAAGTCTCCAACGCCCCGCGTCTTGTGGGGAAGGAACAGCACATTCTCTCCTCAGTGAAGACGTCCTTTCTTGCAGACTGCCAGGCTGGGACTCCTCTTCCGTCTCAGACCACCGAGTTTGGCATAGCGTTGAAATGACCCCTTCCCTCAACGCCGTAGGCATCTCTTCAAGAACATAAACCCTGTGTGCCCATTCGTTATACCTCACCGCCCTAAGAAACACCGAAGAGCTGTGGCTGGATGGTAGGAAACAGTGGCCGTAGTGTCCTTCGATCAATATCCCGTTCCAAAGGCCCCCCCGTGAAAATCTCTTGCTTTCGAGGGCCTAGGGCATTCCAAGGGCTGCCAAACACAGCTCAAGGAGGCGAAATAAGAGAAGCAGAACTTGCTCCTGAGAAACTCGTACATACACTGAACCCAAAGCGTGCCTCTTCGTGGAGACCGAAGGCCTCCCCAGCTCAGATTCTGGGCCCTGGAACACAGTGCTAACCGCTGCCTTCAAGGAGAGGTAGGCAAGGAATGTTTTCACGTCTCGCCTGCCTCTCAGGGCCTGTTCAGCTTGAGTGGAAAATATCCACAGCCTGCCCGAACGTCCTGCCGAGCAGCGAGTTGTACTGGAGTGTAGCAAACGCTTCCAAGTTGTCTGAGGGGAAAGAGGCCATTGCTGTGGTGTGAACGGCCTTCTCTGCCACTCTTTCGGAGCACAGTGCTCTCTGGGCAGGCAGGCTAGTTCCTAGAGCAGAAGCATTTGAACAGACGTCTGCCCTGGTATACTTCCTACATCCGCACATCGAGTGCATCTTTCCTACGCTCCAGGCACCCACACGGTGCACAGAACTCCTCCTGATGGCGAGACAGAAGACGCAACATTTCTTCTAGGGGGCTCGTGAGGGGCGAGGCCTCTTGAGGAGTTGGACCCTCGAATGCCGCTGAAACCACTGAGGTTGATTGCCACGTTATGTTAGCGACACACTGAGAGCATTTCAGGTTCATGGAACCCCGTGCAGTGCGCCACGAGAGAAGAAAACGCAGATGCTGCCTTGACAGGGTTAGATTGAATTGCCTCTGTCCCCCCTCCGGAAACTAACTTTCCCAGAGCCAGCACAGCTTCACGTCCCGAGCAACGTTTTCTGCTGTGTGCCAGGATACATGAAAGGAAACCTGGGGACGCTGGGGGACTCTGAGCTGTACGCGGCTTGCCAAAGCTTCTAGACCCTTCAGGGGTCAGTGTGGCCCTTCTGGAGAGTGACACAGCATGTTTCCTAATGGAAACCTAGTGTTACATTTCGGGGACTTTCTGCACAACCTTCCTCAGCCGCCTAGCTGGATGTCCTTGCCCAGAAGCGGCAGTTGCCAAGGAGTTCTTTCCCAGGAGCTCGTGAGACAGCATACCATGCAGAACCGCAGAGAAGGAGACCAGCCTTTCTCCGGGTTCTCAGAGGTTCGCTTTTCTGCCTTTGAGCCTCTGAACTCAGAGATCCAGTCAGCTCCCAATGATACTTTAGAACTGTAGTATTGAAGGTCTCTCTGCCATCAGCCCCCTGCTCAGCTCCCGTCTCCTAGGTGCATTCAGTGAAGTAGCATCCACTCTGCAGCCTCCCGCACCATGTTGTTTAGGAACGGCACATTTCCTCTTCGTAAAGAAATCTTTTCTTGCAGCCTGCCTGGCCCGAGCTCCTATTCCTTTTCCGAAGGCCGAGTTCGGCATAGCCCTGCAATGACCCCTTCCCTCAAGGCCGGACACATCTCTGAAAGACTATACTCCATGGGTCCCCATTCATTACATCTTACCTCCCATGAAACACAAAGGAGTTGTAGCGTGATGGGAGGAAACAACGGCCTCCTTCTCCTTCTCGGAATACCCCGTTGCCCAAGGTTACGGGCCTTGTCCAGAAGCAACAGTTGCCCAGGATTTCTTTGCTTTGAGCTCGTGAGACAGCATATCATGTAGGACCGCCGAGAAGGAGACCTGCCTCTCTCTGGTTTGGAAGAGGTTAGCTTTTCTACTCAGCCTTGGAGCACAAAGACCCAGCCAATTCCCAAGGACAGTTTCGAAGGTTACTGGTGCAGGTCTCTCTGCGCTTAGCCCACCGTTCAGCTACAGTCTGTAAAGTGCATTCAGGGAAGAGCAAGAAAGTCTCCAACGCCCCGCGTCTTGTGGGGAAGGAACAGCACATTCTCTCCTCAGTGAAGACGTCCTTTCTTGCAGACTGCCAGGCTGGGACTCCTCTTCCGTCTCAGACCACCGAGTTTGGCATAGCGTTGAAATGACCCCTTCCCTCAACGCCGTAGGCATCTCTTCAAGAACATAAACCCTGTGTGCCCATTCGTTATACCTCACCGCCCTAAGAAACACCGAAGAGCTGTGGCTGGATGGTAGGAAACAGTGGCCGTAGTGTCCTTCGATCAATATCCCGTTCCAAAGGCCCCCCCGTGAAAATCTCTTGCTTTCGAGGGCCTAGGGCATTCCAAGGGCTGCCAAACACAGCTCAAGGAGGCGAAATAAGAGAAGCAGAACTTGCTCCTGAGAAACTCGTACATACACTGAACCCAAAGCGTGCCTCTTCGTGGAGACCGAAGGCCTCCCCAGCTCAGATTCTGGGCCCTGGAACACAGTGCTAACCGCTGCCTTCAAGGAGAGGTAGGCAAGGAATGTTTTCACGTCTCGCCTGCCTCTCAGGGCCTGTTCAGCTTGAGTGGAAAATATCCACAGCCTGCCCGAACGTCCTGCCGAGCAGCGAGTTGTACTGGAGTGTAGCAAACGCTTCCAAGTTGTCTGAGGGGAAAGAGGCCATTGCTGTGGTGTGAACGGCCTTCTCTGCCACTCTTTCGGAGCACAGTGCTCTCTGGGCAGGCAGGCTAGTTCCTAGAGCAGAAGCATTTGAACAGACGTCTCCCCTGGTATACTTCCTACATCCGCACATCGAGTGCATCTTTCCTACGCTCCAGGCACCCACACGGTGCACAGAACTCCTCCTGATGGCGAGACAGAAGACGCAACATTTCTTCTAGGGGGCTCGTGAGGGGCGAGGCCTCTTGAGGAGTTGGACCCTCGAATGCCGCTGAAACCACTGAGGTTGATTGCCACGTTATGTTAGCGACACACTGAGAGCATTTCAGGTTCATGGAACCCCGTGCAGTGCGCCACGAGAGAAGAAAACGCAGATGCTGCCTTGACAGGGTTAGATTGAATTGCCTCTGTCCCCCCTCCGGAAACTAACTTTCCCAGAGCCAGCACAGCTTCACGTCCCGAGCAACGTTTTCTGCTGTGTGCCAGGATACATGAAAGGAAACCTGGGGACGCTGGGGGACTCTGAGCTGTACGCGGCTTGCCAAAGCTTCTAGACCCTTCAGGGGTCAGTGTGGCCCTTCTGGAGAGTGACACAGCATGTTTCCTAATGGAAACCTAGTGTTACATTTCGGGGACTTTCTGCACAACCTTCCTCAGCCGCCTAGCTGGATGTCCTTGCCCAGAAGCGGCAGTTGCCAAGGAGTTCTTTCCCAGGAGCTCGTGAGACAGCATACCATGCAGAACCGCAGAGAAGGAGACCAGCCTTTCTCCGGGTTCTCAGAGGTTCGCTTTTCTGCCTTTGAGCCTCTGAACTCAGAGATCCAGTCAGCTCCCAATGATACTTTAGAACTGTAGTATTGAAGGTCTCTCTGCCATCAGCCCCCTGCTCAGCTCCCGTCTCCTAGGTGCATTCAGTGAAGTAGCATCCACTCTGCAGCCTCCCGCACCATGTTGTTTAGGAACGGCACATTTCCTCTTCGTAAAGAAATCTTTTCTTGCAGCCTGCCTGGCCCGAGCTCCTATTCCTTTTCCGAAGGCCGAGTTCGGCATAGCCCTGCAATGACCCCTTCCCTCAAGGCCGGACACATCTCTGAAAGACTATACTCCATGGGTCCCCATTCATTACATCTTACCTCCCATGAAACACAAAGGAGTTGTAGCGTGATGGGAGGAAACAACGGCCTCCTTCTCCTTCTCGGAATACCCCGTTGCCCAAGGTTACGGGCCTTGTCCAGAAGCAACAGTTGCCCAGGATTTCTTTGCTTTGAGCTCGTGAGACAGCATATCATGTAGGACCGCCGAGAAGGAGACCTGCCTCTCTCTGGTTTGGAAGAGGTTAGCTTTTCTACTCAGCCTTGGAGCACAAAGACCCAGCCAATTCCCAAGGACAGTTTCGAAGGTTACTGGTGCAGGTCTCTCTGCGCTTAGCCCACCGTTCAGCTACAGTCTGTAAAGTGCATTCAGGGAAGAGCAAGAAAGTCTCCAACGCCCCGCGTCTTGTGGGGAAGGAACAGCACATTCTCTCCTCAGTGAAGACGTCCTTTCTTGCAGACTGCCAGGCTGGGACTCCTCTTCCGTCTCAGACCACCGAGTTTGGCATAGCGTTGAAATGACCCCTTCCCTCAACGCCGTAGGCATCTCTTCAAGAACATAAACCCTGTGTGCCCATTCGTTATACCTCACCGCCCTAAGAAACACCGAAGAGCTGTGGCTGGATGGTAGGAAACAGTGGCCGTAGTGTCCTTCGATCAATATCCCGTTCCAAAGGCCCCCCCGTGAAAATCTCTTGCTTTCGAGGGCCTAGGGCATTCCAAGGGCTGCCAAACACAGCTCAAGGAGGCGAAATAAGAGAAGCAGAACTTGCTCCTGAGAAACTCGTACATACACTGAACCCAAAGCGTGCCTCTTCGTGGAGACCGAAGGCCTCCCCAGCTCAGATTCTGGGCCCTGGAACACAGTGCTAACCGCTGCCTTCAAGGAGAGGTAGGCAAGGAATGTTTTCACGTCTCGCCTGCCTCTCAGGGCCTGTTCAGCTTGAGTGGAAAATATCCACAGCCTGCCCGAACGTCCTGCCGAGCAGCGAGTTGTACTGGAGTGTAGCAAACGCTTCCAAGTTGTCTGAGGGGAAAGAGGCCATTGCTGTGGTGTGAACGGCCTTCTCTGCCACTCTTTCGGAGCACAGTGCTCTCTGGGCAGGCAGGCTAGTTCCTAGAGCAGAAGCATTTGAACAGACGTCTGCCCTGGTATACTTCCTACATCCGCACATCGAGTGCATCTTTCCTACGCTCCAGGCACCCACACGGTGCACAGAACTCCTCCTGATGGCGAGACAGAAGACGCAACATTTCTTCTAGGGGGCTCGTGAGGGGCGAGGCCTCTTGAGGAGTTGGACCCTCGAATGCCGCTGAAACCACTGAGGTTGATTGCCACGTTATGTTAGCGACACACTGAGAGCATTTCAGGTTCATGGAACCCCGTGCAGTGCGCCACGAGAGAAGAAAACGCAGATGCTGCCTTGACAGGGTTAGATTGAATTGCCTCTGTCCCCCCTCCGGAAACTAACTTTCCCAGAGCCAGCACAGCTTCACGTCCCGAGCAACGTTTTCTGCTGTGTGCCAGGATACATGAAAGGAAACCTGGGGACGCTGGGGGACTCTGAGCTGTACGCGGCTTGCCAAAGCTTCTAGACCCTTCAGGGGTCAGTGTGGCCCTTCTGGAGAGTGACACAGCATGTTTCCTAATGGAAACCTAGTGTTACATTTCGGGGACTTTCTGCACAACCTTCCTCAGCCGCCTAGCTGGATGTCCTTGCCCAGAAGCGGCAGTTGCCAAGGAGTTCTTTCCCAGGAGCTCGTGAGACAGCATACCATGCAGAACCGCAGAGAAGGAGACCAGCCTTTCTCCGGGTTCTCAGAGGTTCGCTTTTCTGCCTTTGAGCCTCTGAACTCAGAGATCCAGTCAGCTCCCAATGATACTTTAGAACTGTAGTATTGAAGGTCTCTCTGCCATCAGCCCCCTGCTCAGCTCCCGTCTCCTAGGTGCATTCAGTGAAGTAGCATCCACTCTGCAGCCTCCCGCACCATGTTGTTTAGGAACGGCACATTTCCTCTTCGTAAAGAAATCTTTTCTTGCAGCCTGCCTGGCCCGAGCTCCTATTCCTTTTCCGAAGGCCGAGTTCGGCATAGCCCTGCAATGACCCCTTCCCTCAAGGCCGGACACATCTCTGAAAGACTATACTCCATGGGTCCCCATTCATTACATCTTACCTCCCATGAAACACAAAGGAGTTGTAGCGTGATGGGAGGAAACAACGGCCTCCTTCTCCTTCTCGGAATACCCCGTTGCCCAAGGTTACGGGCCTTGTCCAGAAGCAACAGTTGCCCAGGATTTCTTTGCTTTGAGCTCGTGAGACAGCATATCATGTAGGACCGCCGAGAAGGAGACCTGCCTCTCTCTGGTTTGGAAGAGGTTAGCTTTTCTACTCAGCCTTGGAGCACAAAGACCCAGCCAATTCCCAAGGACAGTTTCGAAGGTTACTGGTGCAGGTCTCTCTGCGCTTAGCCCACCGTTCAGCTACAGTCTGTAAAGTGCATTCAGGGAAGAGCAAGAAAGTCTCCAACGCCCCGCGTCTTGTGGGGAAGGAACAGCACATTCTCTCCTCAGTGAAGACGTCCTTTCTTGCAGACTGCCAGGCTGGGACTCCTCTTCCGTCTCAGACCACCGAGTTTGGCATAGCGTTGAAATGACCCCTTCCCTCAACGCCGTAGGCATCTCTTCAAGAACATAAACCCTGTGTGCCCATTCGTTATACCTCACCGCCCTAAGAAACACCGAAGAGCTGTGGCTGGATGGTAGGAAACAGTGGCCGTAGTGTCCTTCGATCAATATCCCGTTCCAAAGGCCCCCCCGTGAAAATCTCTTGCTTTCGAGGGCCTAGGGCATTCCAAGGGCTGCCAAACACAGCTCAAGGAGGCGAAATAAGAGAAGCAGAACTTGCTCCTGAGAAACTCGTACATACACTGAACCCAAAGCGTGCCTCTTCGTGGAGACCGAAGGCCTCCCCAGCTCAGATTCTGGGCCCTGGAACACAGTGCTAACCGCTGCCTTCAAGGAGAGGTAGGCAAGGAATGTTTTCACGTCTCGCCTGCCTCTCAGGGCCTGTTCAGCTTGAGTGGAAAATATCCACAGCCTGCCCGAACGTCCTGCCGAGCAGCGAGTTGTACTGGAGTGTAGCAAACGCTTCCAAGTTGTCTGAGGGGAAAGAGGCCATTGCTGTGGTGTGAACGGCCTTCTCTGCCACTCTTTCGGAGCACAGTGCTCTCTGGGCAGGCAGGCTAGTTCCTAGAGCAGAAGCATTTGAACAGACGTCTGCCCTGGTATACTTCCTACATCCGCACATCGAGTGCATCTTTCCTACGCTCCAGGCACCCACACGGTGCACAGAACTCCTCCTGATGGCGAGACAGAAGACGCAACATTTCTTCTAGGGGGCTCGTGAGGGGCGAGGCCTCTTGAGGAGTTGGACCCTCGAATGCCGCTGAAACCACTGAGGTTGATTGCCACGTTATGTTAGCGACACACTGAGAGCATTTCAGGTTCATGGAACCCCGTGCAGTGCGCCACGAGAGAAGAAAACGCAGATGCTGCCTTGACAGGGTTAGATTGAATTGCCTCTGTCCCCCCTCCGGAAACTAACTTTCCCAGAGCCAGCACAGCTTCACGTCCCGAGCAGCGTTTTCTGCTGTGTGCCAGGATACATGAAAGGAAACCTGGGGACGCTGGGAGGCTCTGAGCTGTACGCGGCTTGCCAAAGCTTCTAGACCCTTCAGGGGTCAGTGTGGCCCTTCTGGAGAGTGACACAGCATGTTTCCTAATGGAAACCTAGTGTTACATTTCGGGGACTTTCTGCACAACCTTCCTCAGCCGCCTAGCTGGATGTCCTTGCCCAGAAGCGGCAGTTGCCAAGGAGTTCTTTCCCAGGAGCTCGTGAGACAGCATACCATGCAGAACCGCAGAGAAGGAGACCAGCCTTTCTCCGGGTTCTCAGAGGTTCGCTTTTCTGCCTTTGAGCCTCTGAACTCAGAGATCCAGTCAGCTCCCAATGATACTTTAGAACTGTAGTATTGAAGGTCTCTCTGCCATCAGCCCCCTGCTCAGCTCCCGTCTCCTAGGTGCATTCAGTGAAGTAGCATCCACTCTGCAGCCTCCCGCACCATGTTGTTTAGGAACGGCACATTTCCTCTTCGTAAAGAAATCTTTTCTTGCAGCCTGCCTGGCCCGAGCTCCTATTCCTTTTCCGAAGGCCGAGTTCGGCATAGCCCTGCAATGACCCCTTCCCTCAAGGCCGGACACATCTCTGAAAGACTATACTCCATGGGTCCCCATTCATTACATCTTACCTCCCATGAAACACAAAGGAGTTGTAGCGTGATGGGAGGAAACAACGGCCTCCTTCTCCTTCTCGGAATACCCCGTTGCCCAAGGTTACGGGCCTTGTCCAGAAGCAACAGTTGCCCAGGATTTCTTTGCTTTGAGCTCGTGAGACAGCATATCATGTAGGACCGCCGAGAAGGAGACCTGCCTCTCTCTGGTTTGGAAGAGGTTAGCTTTTCTACTCAGCCTTGGAGCACAAAGACCCAGCCAATTCCCAAGGACAGTTTCGAAGGTTACTGGTGCAGGTCTCTCTGCGCTTAGCCCACCGTTCAGCTACAGTCTGTAAAGTGCATTCAGGGAAGAGCAAGAAAGTCTCCAACGCCCCGCGTCTTGTGGGGAAGGAACAGCACATTCTCTCCTCAGTGAAGACGTCCTTTCTTGCAGACTGCCAGGCTGGGACTCCTCTTCCGTCTCAGACCACCGAGTTTGGCATAGCGTTGAAATGACCCCTTCCCTCAACGCCGTAGGCATCTCTTCAAGAACATAAACCCTGTGTGCCCATTCGTTATACCTCACCGCCCTAAGAAACACCGAAGAGCTGTGGCTGGATGGTAGGAAACAGTGGCCGTAGTGTCCTTCGATCAATATCCCGTTCCAAAGGCCCCCCCGTGAAAATCTCTTGCTTTCGAGGGCCTAGGGCATTCCAAGGGCTGCCAAACACAGCTCAAGGAGGCGAAATAAGAGAAGCAGAACTTGCTCCTGAGAAACTCGTACATACACTGAACCCAAAGCGTGCCTCTTCGTGGAGACCGAAGGCCTCCCCAGCTCAGATTCTGGGCCCTGGAACACAGTGCTAACCGCTGCCTTCAAGGAGAGGTAGGCAAGGAATGTTTTCACGTCTCGCCTGCCTCTCAGGGCCTGTTCAGCTTGAGTGGAAAATATCCACAGCCTGCCCGAACGTCCTGCCGAGCAGCGAGTTGTACTGGAGTGTAGCAAACGCTTCCAAGTTGTCTGAGGGGAAAGAGGCCATTGCTGTGGTGTGAACGGCCTTCTCTGCCACTCTTTCGGAGCACAGTGCTCTCTGGGCAGGCAGGCTAGTTCCTAGAGCAGAAGCATTTGAACAGACGTCTGCCCTGGTATACTTCCTACATCCGCACATCGAGTGCATCTTTCCTACGCTCCAGGCACCCACACGGTGCACAGAACTCCTCCTGATGGCGAGACAGAAGACGCAACATTTCTTCTAGGGGGCTCGTGAGGGGCGAGGCCTCTTGAGGAGTTGGACCCTCGAATGCCGCTGAAACCACTGAGGTTGATTGCCACGTTATGTTAGCGACACACTGAGAGCATTTCAGGTTCATGGAACCCCGTGCAGTGCGCCACGAGAGAAGAAAACGCAGATGCTGCCTTGACAGGGTTAGATTGAATTGCCTCTGTCCCCCCTCCGGAAACTAACTTTCCCAGAGCCAGCACAGCTTCACGTCCCGAGCAGCGTTTTCTGCTGTGTGCCAGGATACATGAAAGGAAACCTGGGGACGCTGGGAGGCTCTGAGCTGTACGCGGCTTGCCAAAGCTTCTAGACCCTTCAGGGGTCAGTGTGGCCCTTCTGGAGAGTGACACAGCATGTTTCCTAATGGAAACCTAGTGTTACATTTCGGGGACTTTCTGCACAACCTTCCTCAGCCGCCTAGCTGGATGTCCTTGCCCAGAAGCGGCAGTTGCCAAGGAGTTCTTTCCCAGGAGCTCGTGAGACAGCATACCATGCAGAACCGCAGAGAAGGAGACCAGCCTTTCTCCGGGTTCTCAGAGGTTCGCTTTTCTGCCTTTGAGCCTCTGAACTCAGAGATCCAGTCAGCTCCCAATGATACTTTAGAACTGTAGTATTGAAGGTCTCTCTGCCATCAGCCCCCTGCTCAGCTCCCGTCTCCTAGGTGCATTCAGTGAAGTAGCATCCACTCTGCAGCCTCCCGCACCATGTTGTTTAGGAACGGCACATTTCCTCTTCGTAAAGAAATCTTTTCTTGCAGCCTGCCTGGCCCGAGCTCCTATTCCTTTTCCGAAGGCCGAGTTCGGCATAGCCCTGCAATGACCCCTTCCCTCAAGGCCGGACACATCTCTGAAAGACTATACTCCATGGGTCCCCATTCATTACATCTTACCTCCCATGAAACACAAAGGAGTTGTAGCGTGATGGGAGGAAACAACGGCCTCCTTCTCCTTCTCGGAATACCCCGTTGCCCAAGGTTACGGGCCTTGTCCAGAAGCAACAGTTGCCCAGGATTTCTTTGCTTTGAGCTCGTGAGACAGCATATCATGTAGGACCGCCGAGAAGGAGACCTGCCTCTCTCTGGTTTGGAAGAGGTTAGCTTTTCTACTCAGCCTTGGAGCACAAAGACCCAGCCAATTCCCAAGGACAGTTTCGAAGGTTACTGGTGCAGGTCTCTCTGCGCTTAGCCCACCGTTCAGCTACAGTCTGTAAAGTGCATTCAGGGAAGAGCAAGAAAGTCTCCAACGCCCCGCGTCTTGTGGGGAAGGAACAGCACATTCTCTCCTCAGTGAAGACGTCCTTTCTTGCAGACTGCCAGGCTGGGACTCCTCTTCCGTCTCAGACCACCGAGTTTGGCATAGCGTTGAAATGACCCCTTCCCTCAACGCCGTAGGCATCTCTTCAAGAACATAAACCCTGTGTGCCCATTCGTTATACCTCACCGCCCTAAGAAACACCGAAGAGCTGTGGCTGGATGGTAGGAAACAGTGGCCGTAGTGTCCTTCGATCAATATCCCGTTCCAAAGGCCCCCCCGTGAAAATCTCTTGCTTTCGAGGGCCTAGGGCATTCCAAGGGCTGCCAAACACAGCTCAAGGAGGCGAAATAAGAGAAGCAGAACTTGCTCCTGAGAAACTCGTACATACACTGAACCCAAAGCGTGCCTCTTCGTGGAGACCGAAGGCCTCCCCAGCTCAGATTCTGGGCCCTGGAACACAGTGCTAACCGCTGCCTTCAAGGAGAGGTAGGCAAGGAATGTTTTCACGTCTCGCCTGCCTCTCAGGGCCTGTTCAGCTTGAGTGGAAAATATCCACAGCCTGCCCGAACGTCCTGCCGAGCAGCGAGTTGTACTGGAGTGTAGCAAACGCTTCCAAGTTGTCTGAGGGGAAAGAGGCCATTGCTGTGGTGTGAACGGCCTTCTCTGCCACTCTTTCGGAGCACAGTGCTCTCTGGGCAGGCAGGCTAGTTCCTAGAGCAGAAGCATTTGAACAGACGTCTGCCCTGGTATACTTCCTACATCCGCACATCGAGTGCATCTTTCCTACGCTCCAGGCACCCACACGGTGCACAGAACTCCTCCTGATGGCGAGACAGAAGACGCAACATTTCTTCTAGGGGGCTCGTGAGGGGCGAGGCCTCTTGAGGAGTTGGACCCTCGAATGCCGCTGAAACCACTGAGGTTGATTGCCACGTTATGTTAGCGACACACTGAGAGCATTTCAGGTTCATGGAACCCCGTGCAGTGCGCCACGAGAGAAGAAAACGCAGATGCTGCCTTGACAGGGTTAGATTGAATTGCCTCTGTCCCCCCTCCGGAAACTAACTTTCCCAGAGCCAGCACAGCTTCACGTCCCGAGCAGCGTTTTCTGCTGTGTGCCAGGATACATGAAAGGAAACCTGGGGACGCTGGGAGGCTCTGAGCTGTACGCGGCTTGCCAAAGCTTCTAGACCCTTCAGGGGTCAGTGTGGCCCTTCTGGAGAGTGACACAGCATGTTTCCTAATGGAAACCTAGTGTTACATTTCGGGGACTTTCTGCACAACCTTCCTCAGCCGCCTAGCTGGATGTCCTTGCCCAGAAGCGGCAGTTGCCAAGGAGTTCTTTCCCAGGAGCTCGTGAGACAGCATACCATGCAGAACCGCAGAGAAGGAGACCAGCCTTTCTCCGGGTTCTCAGAGGTTCGCTTTTCTGCCTTTGAGCCTCTGAACTCAGAGATCCAGTCAGCTCCCAATGATACTTTAGAACTGTAGTATTGAAGGTCTCTCTGCCATCAGCCCCCTGCTCAGCTCCCGTCTCCTAGGTGCATTCAGTGAAGTAGCATCCACTCTGCAGCCTCCCGCACCATGTTGTTTAGGAACGGCACATTTCCTCTTCGTAAAGAAATCTTTTCTTGCAGCCTGCCTGGCCCGAGCTCCTATTCCTTTTCCGAAGGCCGAGTTCGGCATAGCCCTGCAATGACCCCTTCCCTCAAGGCCGGACACATCTCTGAAAGACTATACTCCATGGGTCCCCATTCATTACATCTTACCTCCCATGAAACACAAAGGAGTTGTAGCGTGATGGGAGGAAACAACGGCCTCCTTCTCCTTCTCGGAATACCCCGTTGCCCAAGGTTACGGGCCTTGTCCAGAAGCAACAGTTGCCCAGGATTTCTTTGCTTTGAGCTCGTGAGACAGCATATCATGTAGGACCGCCGAGAAGGAGACCTGCCTCTCTCTGGTTTGGAAGAGGTTAGCTTTTCTACTCAGCCTTGGAGCACAAAGACCCAGCCAATTCCCAAGGACAGTTTCGAAGGTTACTGGTGCAGGTCTCTCTGCGCTTAGCCCACCGTTCAGCTACAGTCTGTAAAGTGCATTCAGGGAAGAGCAAGAAAGTCTCCAACGCCCCGCGTCTTGTGGGGAAGGAACAGCACATTCTCTCCTCAGTGAAGACGTCCTTTCTTGCAGACTGCCAGGCTGGGACTCCTCTTCCGTCTCAGACCACCGAGTTTGGCATAGCGTTGAAATGACCCCTTCCCTCAACGCCGTAGGCATCTCTTCAAGAACATAAACCCTGTGTGCCCATTCGTTATACCTCACCGCCCTAAGAAACACCGAAGAGCTG